>NW_027207816.1:0-85000 GCF_963455315.2 Globicephala melas
GTGTGAGGGCGCGGGTTAGTGTCAGCGTACGGGTTAGGATTAGGGGACGGCTGAGGGTCAGGCTTCGGGGAAGGGTTAGGGTTAGGGTTCGGGCTAGGGTTAGGGTTAGGGGACGGGGACGGTTTAGGGTCCAGGTGAGGGTACGACAACGCTCTAGGGGGAGCGTACGTGTGAGGGCGCGGGTTAGTGTCAGCGTACGGGTTAGGATTAGGGGACGGCTGAGGGTCAGGCTTCGGGGAAGGGTTAGGGTTAGGCTTCGGGCTAGGGTTAGGGTTAGGGGACGGGGACGGTTTAGGGTCCAGGTGAGGGTACGACAACGCTCTAGGGGGAGCGTACGTGTGAGGGCGCGGGTTAGTGTCAGCGTACGGGTTAGGATTAGGGGACGGCTGAGGGTCAGGCTTCGGGGAAGGGTTAGGGTTAGGCTTCGGGCTAGGGTTAGGGTTAGGGGACGGGGACGGTTTAGGGTCCAGGTGAGGGTACGACAACGCTCTAGGGGGAGCGTACGTGTGAGGGCGTGGGTTAGTGTCAGCGTACGGGTTAGGATTAGGGGACGGCTGAGGGTCAGGCTTCGGGGAAGGGTTAGGGTTAGGCTTCGGGCTAGGGTTAGGGTTAGGGGACGGGGACGGTTTAGGGTCCAGGTGAGGGTACGACAACGCTCTAGGGGGAGCGTTCGTGCGAGGGCGCGGGTTAGTGTCAGCGTACGGGTTAGGATTAGGGGACGGGTGAGGGTCAGGCTTCGGGGAAGGGTTAGGGTTAGGCTTCGGGCTAGGGTTAGGGTTAGGGGACGGGGACGGTTTAGGGTCCAGGTGAGGGTACGACAACGCTCTAGGGGGAGCGTACGTGTGAGGGCGCGGGTTAGTGTCAGCGTACGGGTTAGGATTAGGGGACGGCTGAGGGTCAGGCTTCGAGGAAGGGTTAGGGTTAGGCTTCGGGCTAGGGTTAGGGTTAGGGGACGGGGACGGTTTAGGGTCCAGGTGAGGGTACGACAACGCTCTAGGGGGAGCGTACGTGTGAGGGCGCGGGTTAGTGTCAGCGTACGGGTTAGGATTAGGGGACGGATGAGGGTCAGGCTTCGGGGAAGGGTTAGGGTTAGGGTTAGGGTTAGGGGACGGGGACTGTTTAGGGTCCAGGTGAGGGTACGACAACGCTCTAGGGGGAGCGTACGTGTGAGGGCGCGGGTTAGTGTCAGCGTACGGGTTAGGATTAGGGGACGGCTGAGGGTCAGGCTTCGGGGAAGGGTTAGGGTTAGGGTTCGGGCTAGGGTTAGGGTTAGGGGACGGGGACGGTTTAGGGTCCAGGTGAGGGTACGACAACGCTCTAGGGGGAGCGTACGTGTGAGGGCGCGGGTTAGTGTCAGCGTACGGGTTAGGATTAGGGGACGGCTGAGGGTCAGGCTTCGGGGAAGCGTTAGGGTTAGGCTTCGGGCTAGGGTTAGGGTTAGGGGACGGGGACGGTTTAGGGTCCAGGTGAGGGTACGACAACGCTCTAGGGGGAGCGTACGTGTGAGGGCGCGGGTTAGTGTCAGCGTACGGGTTAGGATTAGGGGACTTGTGAGGGTCAGGCTTCGGGGAAGGGTTAGGGATAGGGTTCGGGCTAGGGTTAGGGTTAGGGGACGGGGACGGTTTAGGGTCCAGGTGAGGGTACGACAACGCTCTAGGGGGAGCGTACGTGTGAGGGCGCGGGTAAGTGTCAGCGTACGGGTTAGGATTAGGGGACGGGTGAGGGTCAGGCTTCGGGGAAGGGTTAGGGTTAGGGTTCGGGCTAGGGTTAGGGTTAGGGGACGGGGACGGTTTAGGGTCCAGGTGAGGGTACGACAACGCTCTAGGGGGAGCGTACGTGTGAGGGCGCGGGTTAGTGTCAGCGTACGGGTTAGGATTAGGGGACGGCTGAGGGTCAGGCTTCGGGGAAGGGGTAGGGTTAGGGTTTGGGCTAGGGTTAGGGTTAGGGGACGGGGACGGTTTAGGGTCCAGGTGAGGGTATGACAACGCTCTAGGGGGAGCGTACGTGTGAGGGCGCGGGTTAGTGTCAGCGTACGGGTTAGGATTAGGGGACGGCTGAGGGTCAGGCTTCGGGGAAGGGGTAGGCTTAGGCTTCGGGCTAGGGTTAGGGTTAGGGGACGGGGACGGTTTAGGGTCCAGGTGAGGGTACAACAACGCTCTAGGGGGAGCGTACGTGTGAGGGCGCGGGTTAGTGTCAGCGTACGGGTTAGGATTAGGGGACGGCTGAGGGTCAGGCTTCGGGGAAGGGGTAGGGTTAGGCTTCGGGCTAGGGTTAGGGTTAGGGGACGGGGACGGTTTAGGGTCCAGGTGAGGGTACGACAACGCTCTAGGGGGAGCGTACGTGTGAGGGCGCGGGTTAGTGTTAGCGTACGGGTTAGGATTAGGGGACGGCTGAGTGTCAGGCTTCGGGGAAGGGTTAGGGTTAGGCTTCGGGCTAGGGTTAGGGTTAGGGGACGGGGACGGTTTAGGGTCCAGGTGAGGGTACGACAACGCTCTAGGGGGAGCGTACGTGCGAGGGCGCGGGTTAGTGTCAGCGTACGGGTTAGGATTAGGGGACGGCTGAGGGTCAGGCTTCGGGGAAGGGTTAGGGTTAGGGTTCGGGCTAGGGTTAGGGTTAGGGGACGGGGACGGTTTAGGGTCCAGGTGAGGGCACGACAACGCTCTAGGGGGAGCGTACGTGTGAGGGCGCGGGTTAGTGTCAGCGTACGGGTTAGGATTAGGGGACGGCTGAGGGTCAGGCTTCGGGGAAGGGTTAGGGTTAGGCTTCGGGCTAGGGTTAGGGTTAGGGGACGGGGACGGTTTAGGGTCCAGGTGAGGGTACGACAACGCTCTAGGGGGAGCGTACGTGCGAGGGCGCGGGTTAGTGTCAGCGTACGGGTTAGGATTAGGGGACGGGAGAGGGTCAGGCTTCGGGGAAGGGTTAGGGTTAGGGTTCGGGCTAGGGTTAGGGTTAGGGGACGGGGACGGTTTAGGGTCCAGGTGAGGGTACGACAACGCTCTAGGGGGAGCGTACATGTGAGGGCGCGGGTTAGTGTCAGCGTACGGTTTAGGATTAGGGGACGGGTGAGGGTCAGGCTTCGGGGAAGGGTTAGGGTTAGGGTTCGGGCTAGGGTTAGGGTTAGGGGACGGGGACGGTTTAGGGTCCAGGTGAGGGTACGACAACGCTCTAGGGGGAGCGTACGTGTGAGGGCGCGGGTTAGTGTCAGCGTACGGGTTAGGATTAGGGGACGGCTGAGGGTCAGGCTTCGGGGAAGGGTTAGGGTTAGGCTTCGGGCTAGGGTTAGGGTTAGGGGACGGGGACGGTTTAGGGTCCAGGTGAGGGTACGACAACGCTCTAGGGGGAGCGTACGTGTGAGGGCGCGGGTTAGTGTCAGCGTACGGGTTAGGATTAGGGGTCGGCTGAGGGTCAGGCTTCGGGGAAGGGTTAGGGTTAGGGTTCGGCCTAGGGTTAGGGTTAGGGGACGGGGACGGTTTAGGGTCCAGGTGAGGGTACGACAACGCTCTAGGGGGAGCGTACGTGTGAGGGCGCGGGTTAGTGTCAGCGTACGGGTTAGGATTAGGGGACGGCTGAGGGTCAGGCTTCGGGGAAGGGTTAGGGTTAGGCTTCGGGCTAGGGTTAGGGTTAGGGGACGGGGACGGTTTAGGGTCCAGGTGAGGGTACGACAACGCTCTAGGGGGAGCGTACGTGTGAGGGCGCGGGTTAGTGTCAGCGTACGGGTTAGGATTAGGGGACGGCTGAGGGTCAGGCTTCGGGGAAGGGTTAGGGTTAGGCTTCGGGCTAGGGTTAGGGTTAGGGGACGGGGACGGTTTAGGGTCCAGGTGAGGGTACGACAACGCTCTAGGGGGAGCGTACGTGTGAGGGCGCGTGTTAGTGTCAGCGTACGTGTTAGGATTAGGGGACGGCTGAGGGTCAGGCTTCGGGGAAGGGTTAGGGTTAGGCTTCGGGCTAGGGTTAGGGTTAGGGGACGGGGACGGTTTAGGGTCCAGGTGAGGGTACGACAACGCTCTAGGGGGAGCGTACGTGTGAGGGCGCGGGTTAGTGTCAGCGTACGGGTTAGGATTAGGGGACGGCTGAGGGTCAGGCTTCGGGGAAGGGTTAGGGTTAGGCTTCGGGCTAGGGTTAGGGTTAGGGGACGGGGACGGTTTAGGGTCCAGGTGAGGGTACGACAACGCTCTAGGGGGAGCGTACGTGTGAGGGCGCGGGTTAGTGTCAGCGTACGGGTTTGGATTAGGGGTCGGCTGAGGGTCAGGCTTCGGGGAAGGGTTAGGGTTAGGGTTCGGGCTAGGGTTAGGGTTAGGGGACGGGGACGGTTTAGGGTCCAGGTGAGGGTACGACAACGCTCTAGGGGGAGCGTACGTGTGAGGGCGCGGGTTAGTGTCAGCGTACGGGTTAGGATTAGGGGACGGCTGAGGGTCAGGCTTCGGGGAAGGGTTAGGGTTAGGGTTCGGGCTAGGGTTAGGGTTAGGGGACGGGGACGGTTTAGGGTCCAGGTGAGGGTACGACAACGCTCTAGGGGGAGCGTACGTGTGAGGGCGCGGGTTAGTGTCAGCGTACGGGTTAGGATTAGGGGACGGCTGAGGGTCAGGCTTCGGGGAAGGGTTAGGGTTAGGCTTCGGGCTAGGGTTAGGGTTAGGGGACGGGGACGGTTTAGGGTCCAGGTGAGGGTACGACAACGCTCTAGGGGGAGTGTACGTGTGAGGGCGCGGGTTAGTGTCAGCGTACGGGTTAGGATTAGGGGACGGCTGAGGGTCAGGCTTCGGGGAAGGGTTAGGGTTAGGCTTCGGGCTAGGGTTAGGGTTAGGGGACGGGGACGGTTTAGGGTCCAGGTGAGGGTACGACAACGCTCTAGGGGGAGCGTACGTGTGAGGGCGCGGGTTAGTGTCAGCGTACGGGTTAGGATTAGGGGACGGCTGAGGGTCAGGCTTCGGGGAAGGGTTAGGGTTAGGCTTCGGGCTAGGGTTAGGGTTAGGGGACGGGGACGGTTTAGGGTCCAGGTGAGGGTACGACAACGCTCTAGGGGGAGCGTACGTGCGAGGGCGCGGGTTAGTGTCAGCGTACGGGTTAGGATTAGGGGACGGGTGAGGGTCAGGCTTCGGGGAAGGGTTAGGGTTAGGGTTCGGGCTAGGGTTCGGGTTAGGGGACGGGGACGGTTTAGGGTCCAGGTGAGGGTACGACAACGCTCTAGGGGGAGCGTACGTGTGAGGGCGCGGGTTAGTGTCAGCGTACGGGTTAGGATTAGGGGACGGCTGAGGGTCAGGCTTCGGGGAAGGGTTAGGGTTAGGCTTCGGGCTAGGGTTAGGGTTAGGGGACGGGGACGGTTTAGGGTCCAGGTGAGGGTACGACAACGCTCTAGGGGGAGCGTACGTGTGAGGGCGCGGGTTAGTGTCAGCGTACGGGTTAGGATTAGGGGACGGATGAGGGTCAGGCTTCGGGGAAGGGTTAGGGTTAGGGTTAGGGGACGGGGACGGGGACTGTTTAGGGTCCAGGTGAGGGTACGACAACGCTCTAGGGGGAGCGTACGTGTGAGGGCGCGGGTTAGTGTCAGCGTACGGGTTAGGATTAGGGGACGGCTGAGGGTCAGGCTTCGGGGAAGGGTTAGGGTTAGGGTTCGGGCTAGGGTTAGGGTTAGGGGACGGGGACGGTTTAGGGTCCAGGTGAGGGTACGACAACGCTCTAGGGGGAGCGTACGTGTGAGGGCGCGGGTTAGTGTCAGCGTACGGGTTAGGATTAGGGGACTTGTGAGGGTCAGGCTTCGGGGAAGGGTTAGTGTTAGGGTTCGGGCTAGGGTTAGGGTTAGGGGACGGGGACGGTTTAGGGTCCAGGTGAGGGTACGACAACGCTCTAGGGGGAGCGTACGTGTGAGGGCGCGGGTTAGTGTCAGCGTACGGGTTAGGATTAGGGGACGGGTGAGGGTCAGGCTTCGGGGAAGGGTTAGGGTTAGGGTTCGGGCTAGGGTTAGTGTTAGGGGACGGGGACGGTTTAGGGTCCAGGTGAGGGTACGACAACGCTCTAGGGGGAGCGTTCGTGCGAGGGCGCGGGTTAGTGTCAGCGTACGGGTTAGGATTAGGGGACGGGTGAGGGTCAGGCTTCGGGGAAGGGTTAGGGTTAGGCTTCGGGCTAGGGTTAGGGTTAGGGGACGGGGACGGTTTAGGGTCCAGGTGAGGGTACGACAACGCTCTAGGGGGAGCGTACGTGTGAGGGCGCGGGTTAGTGTCAGCGTACGGGTTAGGATTAGGGGACGGCTGAGGGTCAGGCTTCGAGGAAGGGTTAGGGTTAGGCTTCGGGCTAGGGTTAGGGTTAGGGGACGGGGACGGTTTAGGGTCCAGGTGAGGGTACGACAACGCTCTAGGGGGAGCGTACGTGTGAGGGCGCGGGTTAGTGTCAGCGTACGGGTTAGGATTAGGGGACGGATGAGGGTCAGGCTTCGGGGAAGGGTTAGGGTTAGGGTTAGGGTTAGGGGACGGGGACTGTTTAGGGTCCAGGTGAGGGTACGACAACGCTCTAGGGGGAGCGTACGTGTGAGGGCGCGGGTTAGTGTCAGCGTACGGGTTAGGATTAGGGGACGGCTGAGGGTCAGGCTTCGGGGAAGGGTTAGGGTTAGGGTTCGGGCTAGGGTTAGGGTTAGGGGACGGGGACGGTTTAGGGTCCAGGTGAGGGTACGACAACGCTCTAGGGGGAGCGTACGTGTGAGGGCGCGGGTTAGTGTCAGCGTACGGGTTAGGATTAGGGGACGGCTGAGGGTCAGGCTTCGGGGAAGCGTTAGGGTTAGGCTTCGGGCTAGGGTTAGGGTTAGGGGACGGGGACGGTTTAGGGTCCAGGTGAGGGTACGACAACGCTCTAGGGGGAGCGTACGTGTGAGGGCGCGGGTTAGTGTCAGCGTACGGGTTAGGATTAGGGGACTTGTGAGGGTCAGGCTTCGGGGAAGGGTTAGGGATAGGGTTCGGGCTAGGGTTAGGGTTAGGGGACGGGGACGGTTTAGGGTCCAGGTGAGGGTACGACAACGCTCTAGGGGGAGCGTACGTGTGAGGGCGCGGGTAAGTGTCAGCGTACGGGTTAGGATTAGGGGACGGGTGAGGGTCAGGCTTCGGGGAAGGGTTAGGGTTAGGGTTCGGGCTAGGGTTAGGGTTAGGGGACGGGGACGGTTTAGGGTCCAGGTGAGGGTACGACAACGCTCTAGGGGGAGCGTACGTGTGAGGGCGCGGGTTAGTGTCAGCGTACGGGTTAGGATTAGGGGACGGCTGAGGGTCAGGCTTCGGGGAAGGGGTAGGGTTAGGGTTTGGGCTAGGGTTAGGGTTAGGGGACGGGGACGGTTTAGGGTCCAGGTGAGGGTATGACAACGCTCTAGGGGGAGCGTACGTGTGAGGGCGCGGGTTAGTGTCAGCGTACGGGTTAGGATTAGGGGACGGCTGAGGGTCAGGCTTCGGGGAAGGGGTAGGCTTAGGCTTCGGGCTAGGGTTAGGGTTAGGGGACGGGGACGGTTTAGGGTCCAGGTGAGGGTACAACAACGCTCTAGGGGGAGCGTACGTGTGAGGGCGCGGGTTAGTGTCAGCGTACGGGTTAGGATTAGGGGACGGCTGAGGGTCAGGCTTCGGGGAAGGGGTAGGGTTAGGCTTCGGGCTAGGGTTAGGGTTAGGGGACGGGGACGGTTTAGGGTCCAGGTGAGGGTACGACAACGCTCTAGGGGGAGCGTACGTGTGAGGGCGCGGGTTAGTGTTAGCGTACGGGTTAGGATTAGGGGACGGCTGAGTGTCAGGCTTCGGGGAAGGGTTAGGGTTAGGCTTCGGGCTAGGGTTAGGGTTAGGGGACGGGGACGGTTTAGGGTCCAGGTGAGGGTACGACAACGCTCTAGGGGGAGCGTACGTGCGAGGGCGCGGGTTAGTGTCAGCGTACGGGTTAGGATTAGGGGACGGCTGAGGGTCAGGCTTCGGGGAAGGGTTAGGGTTAGGGTTCGGGCTAGGGTTAGGGTTAGGGGACGGGGACGGTTTAGGGTCCAGGTGAGGGCACGACAACGCTCTAGGGGGAGCGTACGTGTGAGGGCGCGGGTTAGTGTCAGCGTACGGGTTAGGATTAGGGGACGGCTGAGGGTCAGGCTTCGGGGAAGGGTTAGGGTTAGGCTTCGGGCTAGGGTTAGGGTTAGGGGACGGGGACGGTTTAGGGTCCAGGTGAGGGTACGACAACGCTCTAGGGGGAGCGTACGTGCGAGGGCGCGGGTTAGTGTCAGCGTACGGGTTAGGATTAGGGGACGGGAGAGGGTCAGGCTTCGGGGAAGGGTTAGGGTTAGGGTTCGGGCTAGGGTTAGGGTTAGGGGACGGGGACGGTTTAGGGTCCAGGTGAGGGTACGACAACGCTCTAGGGGGAGCGTACATGTGAGGGCGCGGGTTAGTGTCAGCGTACGGTTTAGGATTAGGGGACGGGTGAGGGTCAGGCTTCGGGGAAGGGTTAGGGTTAGGGTTCGGGCTAGGGTTAGGGTTAGGGGACGGGGACGGTTTAGGGTCCAGGTGAGGGTACGACAACGCTCTAGGGGGAGCGTACGTGTGAGGGCGCGGGTTAGTGTCAGCGTACGGGTTAGGATTAGGGGACGGCTGAGGGTCAGGCTTCGGGGAAGGGTTAGGGTTAGGCTTCGGGCTAGGGTTAGGGTTAGGGGACGGGGACGGTTTAGGGTCCAGGTGAGGGTACGACAACGCTCTAGGGGGAGCGTACGTGTGAGGGCGCGGGTTAGTGTCAGCGTACGGGTTAGGATTAGGGGTCGGCTGAGGGTCAGGCTTCGGGGAAGGGTTAGGGTTAGGGTTCGGCCTAGGGTTAGGGTTAGGGGACGGGGACGGTTTAGGGTCCAGGTGAGGGTACGACAACGCTCTAGGGGGAGCGTACGTGTGAGGGCGCGGGTTAGTGTCAGCGTACGGGTTAGGATTAGGGGACGGCTGAGGGTCAGGCTTCGGGGAAGGGTTAGGGTTAGGCTTCGGGCTAGGGTTAGGGTTAGGGGACGGGGACGGTTTAGGGTCCAGGTGAGGGTACGACAACGCTCTAGGGGGAGCGTACGTGTGAGGGCGCGGGTTAGTGTCAGCGTACGGGTTAGGATTAGGGGACGGCTGAGGGTCAGGCTTCGGGGAAGGGTTAGGGTTAGGCTTCGGGCTAGGGTTAGGGTTAGGGGACGGGGACGGTTTAGGGTCCAGGTGAGGGTACGACAACGCTCTAGGGGGAGCGTACGTGTGAGGGCGCGTGTTAGTGTCAGCGTACGGGTTAGGATTAGGGGACGGCTGAGGGTCAGGCTTCGGGGAAGGGTTAGGGTTAGGCTTCGGGCTAGGGTTAGGGTTAGGGGACGGGGACGGTTTAGGGTCCAGGTGAGGGTACGACAACGCTCTAGGGGGAGCGTACGTGTGAGGGCGCGGGTTAGTGTCAGCGTACGGGTTAGGATTAGGGGACGGCTGAGGGTCAGGCTTCGGGGAAGGGTTAGGGTTAGGCTTCGGGCTAGGGTTAGGGTTAGGGGACGGGGACGGTTTAGGGTCCAGGTGAGGGTACGACAACGCTCTAGGGGGAGCGTACGTGTGAGGGCGCGGGTTAGTGTCAGCGTACGGGTTTGGATTAGGGGTCGGCTGAGGGTCAGGCTTCGGGGAAGGGTTAGGGTTAGGGTTCGGGCTAGGGTTAGGGTTAGGGGACGGGGACGGTTTAGGGTCCAGGTGAGGGTACGACAACGCTCTAGGGGGAGCGTACGTGTGAGGGCGCGGGTTAGTGTCAGCGTACGGGTTAGGATTAGGGGACGGGTGAGGGTCAGGCTTCGGGGAAGGGTTAGGGTTAGGGTTCGGGCTAGGGTTCGGGTTAGGGGACGGGGACGGTTTAGGGTCCAGGTGAGGGTACGACAACGCTCTAGGGGGAGCGTACGTGTGAGGGCGCGGGTTAGTGTCAGCGTACGGGTTAGGATTAGGGGACGGCTGAGGGTCAGGCTTCGGGGAAGGGTTAGGGTTAGGCTTCGGGCTAGGGTTAGGGTTAGGGGACGGGGACGGTTTAGGGTCCAGGTGAGGGTACGACAACGCTCTAGGGGGAGCGTACGTGTGAGGGCGCGGGTTAGTGTCAGCGTACGGGTTAGGATTAGGGGACGGATGAGGGTCAGGCTTCGGGGAAGGGTTAGGGTTAGGGTTAGGGGACGGGGACGGGGACTGTTTAGGGTCCAGGTGAGGGTACGACAACGCTCTAGGGGGAGCGTACGTGTGAGGGCGCGGGTTAGTGTCAGCGTACGGGTTAGGATTAGGGGACGGCTGAGGGTCAGGCTTCGGGGAAGGGTTAGGGTTAGGGTTCGGGCTAGGGTTAGGGTTAGGGGACGGGGACGGTTTAGGGTCCAGGTGAGGGTACGACAACGCTCTAGGGGGAGCGTACGTGTGAGGGCGCGGGTTAGTGTCAGCGTACGGGTTAGGATTAGGGGACTTGTGAGGGTCAGGCTTCGGGGAAGGGTTAGTGTTAGGGTTCGGGCTAGGGTTAGGGTTAGGGGACGGGGACGGTTTAGGGTCCAGGTGAGGGTACGACAACGCTCTAGGGGGAGCGTACGTGTGAGGGCGCGGGTTAGTGTCAGCGTACGGGTTAGGATTAGGGGACGGGTGAGGGTCAGGCTTCGGGGAAGGGTTAGGGTTAGGGTTCGGGCTAGGGTTAGTGTTAGGGGACGGGGACGGTTTAGGGTCCAGGTGAGGGTACGACAACGCTCTAGGGGGAGCGTTCGTGCGAGGGCGCGGGTTAGTGTCAGCGTACGGGTTAGGATTAGGGGACGGGTGAGGGTCAGGCTTCGGGGAAGGGTTAGGGTTAGGCTTCGGGCTAGGGTTAGGGTTAGGGGACGGGGACGGTTTAGGGTCCAGGTGAGGGTACGACAACGCTCTAGGGGGAGCGTACGTGTGAGGGCGCGGGTTAGTGTCAGCGTACGGGTTAGGATTAGGGGACGGCTGAGGGTCAGGCTTCGAGGAAGGGTTAGGGTTAGGCTTCGGGCTAGGGTTAGGGTTAGGGGACGGGGACGGTTTAGGGTCCAGGTGAGGGTACGACAACGCTCTAGGGGGAGCGTACGTGTGAGGGCGCGGGTTAGTGTCAGCGTACGGGTTAGGATTAGGGGACGGATGAGGGTCAGGCTTCGGGGAAGGGTTAGGGTTAGGGTTAGGGTTAGGGGACGGGGACTGTTTAGGGTCCAGGTGAGGGTACGACAACGCTCTAGGGGGAGCGTACGTGTGAGGGCGCGGGTTAGTGTCAGCGTACGGGTTAGGATTAGGGGACGGCTGAGGGTCAGGCTTCGGGGAAGGGTTAGGGTTAGGGTTCGGGCTAGGGTTAGGGTTAGGGGACGGGGACGGTTTAGGGTCCAGGTGAGGGTACGACAACGCTCTAGGGGGAGCGTACGTGTGAGGGCGCGGGTTAGTGTCAGCGTACGGGTTAGGATTAGGGGACGGCTGAGGGTCAGGCTTCGGGGAAGCGTTAGGGTTAGGCTTCGGGCTAGGGTTAGGGTTAGGGGACGGGGACGGTTTAGGGTCCAGGTGAGGGTACGACAACGCTCTAGGGGGAGCGTACGTGTGAGGGCGCGGGTTAGTGTCAGCGTACGGGTTAGGATTAGGGGACTTGTGAGGGTCAGGCTTCGGGGAAGGGTTAGGGATAGGGTTCGGGCTAGGGTTAGGGTTAGGGGACGGGGACGGTTTAGGGTCCAGGTGAGGGTACGACAACGCTCTAGGGGGAGCGTACGTGTGAGGGCGCGGGTAAGTGTCAGCGTACGGGTTAGGATTAGGGGACGGGTGAGGGTCAGGCTTCGGGGAAGGGTTAGGGTTAGGGTTCGGGCTAGGGTTAGGGTTAGGGGACGGGGACGGTTTAGGGTCCAGGTGAGGGTACGACAACGCTCTAGGGGGAGCGTACGTGTGAGGGCGCGGGTTAGTGTCAGCGTACGGGTTAGGATTAGGGGACGGCTGAGGGTCAGGCTTCGGGGAAGGGGTAGGGTTAGGGTTTGGGCTAGGGTTAGGGTTAGGGGACGGGGACGGTTTAGGGTCCAGGTGAGGGTATGACAACGCTCTAGGGGGAGCGTACGTGTGAGGGCGCGGGTTAGTGTCAGCGTACGGGTTAGGATTAGGGGACGGCTGAGGGTCAGGCTTCGGGGAAGGGGTAGGCTTAGGCTTCGGGCTAGGGTTAGGGTTAGGGGACGGGGACGGTTTAGGGTCCAGGTGAGGGTACAACAACGCTCTAGGGGGAGCGTACGTGTGAGGGCGCGGGTTAGTGTCAGCGTACGGGTTAGGATTAGGGGACGGCTGAGGGTCAGGCTTCGGGGAAGGGGTAGGGTTAGGCTTCGGGCTAGGGTTAGGGTTAGGGGACGGGGACGGTTTAGGGTCCAGGTGAGGGTACGACAACGCTCTAGGGGGAGCGTACGTGTGAGGGCGCGGGTTAGTGTTAGCGTACGGGTTAGGATTAGGGGACGGCTGAGTGTCAGGCTTCGGGGAAGGGTTAGGGTTAGGCTTCGGGCTAGGGTTAGGGTTAGGGGACGGGGACGGTTTAGGGTCCAGGTGAGGGTACGACAACGCTCTAGGGGGAGCGTACGTGCGAGGGCGCGGGTTAGTGTCAGCGTACGGGTTAGGATTAGGGGACGGCTGAGGGTCAGGCTTCGGGGAAGGGTTAGGGTTAGGGTTCGGGCTAGGGTTAGGGTTAGGGGACGGGGACGGTTTAGGGTCCAGGTGAGGGCACGACAACGCTCTAGGGGGAGCGTACGTGTGAGGGCGCGGGTTAGTGTCAGCGTACGGGTTAGGATTAGGGGACGGCTGAGGGTCAGGCTTCGGGGAAGGGTTAGGGTTAGGCTTCGGGCTAGGGTTAGGGTTAGGGGACGGGGACGGTTTAGGGTCCAGGTGAGGGTACGACAACGCTCTAGGGGGAGCGTACGTGCGAGGGCGCGGGTTAGTGTCAGCGTACGGGTTAGGATTAGGGGACGGGAGAGGGTCAGGCTTCGGGGAAGGGTTAGGGTTAGGGTTCGGGCTAGGGTTAGGGTTAGGGGACGGGGACGGTTTAGGGTCCAGGTGAGGGTACGACAACGCTCTAGGGGGAGCGTACATGTGAGGGCGCGGGTTAGTGTCAGCGTACGGTTTAGGATTAGGGGACGGGTGAGGGTCAGGCTTCGGGGAAGGGTTAGGGTTAGGGTTCGGGCTAGGGTTAGGGTTAGGGGACGGGGACGGTTTAGGGTCCAGGTGAGGGTACGACAACGCTCTAGGGGGAGCGTACGTGTGAGGGCGCGGGTTAGTGTCAGCGTACGGGTTAGGATTAGGGGACGGCTGAGGGTCAGGCTTCGGGGAAGGGTTAGGGTTAGGCTTCGGGCTAGGGTTAGGGTTAGGGGACGGGGACGGTTTAGGGTCCAGGTGAGGGTACGACAACGCTCTAGGGGGAGCGTACGTGTGAGGGCGCGGGTTAGTGTCAGCGTACGGGTTAGGATTAGGGGTCGGCTGAGGGTCAGGCTTCGGGGAAGGGTTAGGGTTAGGGTTCGGCCTAGGGTTAGGGTTAGGGGACGGGGACGGTTTAGGGTCCAGGTGAGGGTACGACAACGCTCTAGGGGGAGCGTACGTGTGAGGGCGCGGGTTAGTGTCAGCGTACGGGTTAGGATTAGGGGACGGCTGAGGGTCAGGCTTCGGGGAAGGGTTAGGGTTAGGCTTCGGGCTAGGGTTAGGGTTAGGGGACGGGGACGGTTTAGGGTCCAGGTGAGGGTACGACAACGCTCTAGGGGGAGCGTACGTGTGAGGGCGCGGGTTAGTGTCAGCGTACGGGTTAGGATTAGGGGACGGCTGAGGGTCAGGCTTCGGGGAAGGGTTAGGGTTAGGCTTCGGGCTAGGGTTAGGGTTAGGGGACGGGGACGGTTTAGGGTCCAGGTGAGGGTACGACAACGCTCTAGGGGGAGCGTACGTGTGAGGGCGCGTGTTAGTGTCAGCGTACGGGTTAGGATTAGGGGACGGCTGAGGGTCAGGCTTCGGGGAAGGGTTAGGGTTAGGCTTCGGGCTAGGGTTAGGGTTAGGGGACGGGGACGGTTTAGGGTCCAGGTGAGGGTACGACAACGCTCTAGGGGGAGCGTACGTGTGAGGGCGCGGGTTAGTGTCAGCGTACGGGTTAGGATTAGGGGACGGCTGAGGGTCAGGCTTCGGGGAAGGGTTAGGGTTAGGCTTCGGGCTAGGGTTAGGGTTAGGGGACGGGGACGGTTTAGGGTCCAGGTGAGGGTACGACAACGCTCTAGGGGGAGCGTACGTGTGAGGGCGCGGGTTAGTGTCAGCGTACGGGTTTGGATTAGGGGTCGGCTGAGGGTCAGGCTTCGGGGAAGGGTTAGGGTTAGGGTTCGGGCTAGGGTTAGGGTTAGGGGACGGGGACGGTTTAGGGTCCAGGTGAGGGTACGACAACGCTCTAGGGGGAGCGTACGTGTGAGGGCGCGGGTTAGTGTCAGCGTACGGGTTAGGATTAGGGGACGGCTGAGGGTCAGGCTTCGGGGAAGGGTTAGGGTTAGGGTTCGGGCTAGGGTTAGGGTTAGGGGACGGGGACGGTTTAGGGTCCAGGTGAGGGTACGACAACGCTCTAGGGGGAGCGTACGTGTGAGGGCGCGGGTTAGTGTCAGCGTACGGGTTAGGATTAGGGGACGGCTGAGGGTCAGGCTTCGGGGAAGGGTTAGGGTTAGGCTTCGGGCTAGGGTTAGGGTTAGGGGACGGGGACGGTTTAGGGTCCAGGTGAGGGTACGACAACGCTCTAGGGGGAGTGTACGTGTGAGGGCGCGGGTTAGTGTCAGCGTACGGGTTAGGATTAGGGGACGGCTGAGGGTCAGGCTTCGGGGAAGGGTTAGGGTTAGGCTTCGGGCTAGGGTTAGGGTTAGGGGACGGGGACGGTTTAGGGTCCAGGTGAGGGTACGACAACGCTCTAGGGGGAGCGTACGTGTGAGGGCGCGGGTTAGTGTCAGCGTACGGGTTAGGATTAGGGGACGGCTGAGGGTCAGGCTTCGGGGAAGGGTTAGGGTTAGGCTTCGGGCTAGGGTTAGGGTTAGGGGACGGGGACGGTTTAGGGTCCAGGTGAGGGTACGACAACGCTCTAGGGGGAGCGTACGTGCGAGGGCGCGGGTTAGTGTCAGCGTACGGGTTAGGATTAGGGGACGGGTGAGGGTCAGGCTTCGGGGAAGGGTTAGGGTTAGGGTTCGGGCTAGGGTTCGGGTTAGGGGACGGGGACGGTTTAGGGTCCAGGTGAGGGTACGACAACGCTCTAGGGGGAGCGTACGTGTGAGGGCGCGGGTTAGTGTCAGCGTACGGGTTAGGATTAGGGGACGGCTGAGGGTCAGGCTTCGGGGAAGGGTTAGGGTTAGGCTTCGGGCTAGGGTTAGGGTTAGGGGACGGGGACGGTTTAGGGTCCAGGTGAGGGTACGACAACGCTCTAGGGGGAGCGTACGTGTGAGGGCGCGGGTTAGTGTCAGCGTACGGGTTAGGATTAGGGGACGGATGAGGGTCAGGCTTCGGGGAAGGGTTAGGGTTAGGGTTAGGGGACGGGGACGGGGACTGTTTAGGGTCCAGGTGAGGGTACGACAACGCTCTAGGGGGAGCGTACGTGTGAGGGCGCGGGTTAGTGTCAGCGTACGGGTTAGGATTAGGGGACGGCTGAGGGTCAGGCTTCGGGGAAGGGTTAGGGTTAGGGTTCGGGCTAGGGTTAGGGTTAGGGGACGGGGACGGTTTAGGGTCCAGGTGAGGGTACGACAACGCTCTAGGGGGAGCGTACGTGTGAGGGCGCGGGTTAGTGTCAGCGTACGGGTTAGGATTAGGGGACTTGTGAGGGTCAGGCTTCGGGGAAGGGTTAGTGTTAGGGTTCGGGCTAGGGTTAGGGTTAGGGGACGGGGACGGTTTAGGGTCCAGGTGAGGGTACGACAACGCTCTAGGGGGAGCGTACGTGTGAGGGCGCGGGTTAGTGTCAGCGTACGGGTTAGGATTAGGGGACGGGTGAGGGTCAGGCTTCGGGGAAGGGTTAGGGTTAGGGTTCGGGCTAGGGTTAGTGTTAGGGGACGGGGACGGTTTAGGGTCCAGGTGAGGGTACGACAACGCTCTAGGGGGAGCGTACGTGTGAGGGCGCGGGTTAGTGTCAGCGTACGGGTTAGGATTAGGGGACGGCTGAGGGTCAGGCTTCGGGGAAGGGGTAGGGTTAGGGTTCGGGCTAGGGTTAGGGTTAGGGGACGGGGACGGTTTAGGGTCCAGGTGAGGGTACGACAACGCTCTAGGGGGAGCGTACGTGTGAGGGCGCGGGTTAGTGTCAGCGTACGGGTTAGGATTAGGGGACGGCTGAGTGTCAGGCTTCGGGGAAGGGGTAGGGTTAGGCTTCGGGCTAGGGTTAGGGTTAGGAGACGGGGACGGTTTAGGGTCCAGGTGAGGGTACAACAACGCTCTAGGGGGAGCGTACGTGTGAGGGCGCGGGTTAGTGTCAGCGTACGGGTTAGGATTAGGGGACGGCTGAGGGTCAGGCTTCGGGGAAGGGGTAGGGTTAGGCTTCGGGCTAGGGTTAGGGTTAGGGGACGGGGACGGTTTAGGGTCCAGGTGAGGGTACGACAACGCTCTAGGGGGAGCGTACGTGTGAGGGCGCGGGTTAGTGTCAGCGTACGGGTTAGGATTAGGGGACGGCTGAGTGTCAGGCTTCGGGGAAGGGTTAGGGTTAGGGTTCGGGCTAGGGTTAGGGTTAGGGGACGGGGACGGTTTAGGGTCCAGGTGAGGGTACGACAACGCTCTAGGGGGAGCGTACGTGTGAGGGCGCGGGTTAGTGTCAGCGTACGGGTTAGGATTAGGGGACGGGTGAGGGTCAGGCTTCGGGGAAGGGTTAGGGTTAGGGTTCGGGCTAGGGTTAGGGTTAGGGGACGGGGACGGTTTAGGGTCCAGGTGAGGGTACGACAACGCTCTAGGGGGAGCGTACGTGTGAGGGCGCGGGTTAGTGTCAGCGCACGGGTTAGGATTAGGGGACGGCTGAGGGTCAGGCTTCGGGGAAGGGTTAGGGTTAGGCTTCGGGCTAGGGTTAGGGTTAGGGGACGGGGACGGTTTAGGGTCCAGGTGAGGGTACGACAACGCACTAGGGGGAGCGTACGTGCGAGGGCGCGGGTTAGTGTCAGCGTACGGGTTAGGATTAGGGGACGGGAGAGGGTCAGGCTTCGGGGAAGGGTTAGGGTTAGGGTTCGGGCTAGGGTTAGGGTTAGGGGACGGGGACGGTTTAGGGTCCAGGTGAGGGTACGACAACGCTCTAGGGGGAGCGTACATGTGAGGGCGCGGGTTAGTGTCAGCGTACGGTTTAGGATTAGGGGACGGGTGAGGGTCAGGCTTCGGGGAAGGGTTAGGGTTAGGGTTCGGGCTAGGGTTAGTGTTAGGGGACGGGGACGGTTTAGGGTCCAGGTGAGGGTACGACAACGCTCTAGGGGGAGCGTACGTGTGAGGGCGCGGGTTAGTGTCAGCGTACGGGTTAGGATTAGGGGACGGCTGAGGGTCAGGCTTCGGGGAAGGGTTAGGTTTAGGCTTCGGGCTAGGGTTAGGGTTAGGGGACGGGGACGGTTTAGGGTCCAGGTGAGGGTACGACAACGCTCTAGGGGGAGCGTACGTGTGAGGGCGCGGGTTAGTGTCAGCGTACGGGTTAGGATTAGGGGTCGGCTGAGGGTCAGGCTTCGGGGAAGGGTTAGGGTTAGGGTTCGGGCTAGGGTTAGGGTTAGGGGACGGGGACGGTTTAGGGTCCAGGTGAGGGTACGACAACGCTCTAGGGGGAGCGTACGTGTGAGGGCGCGGGTTAGTGTCAGCGTACGGGTTAGGATTAGGGGACGGCTGAGGGTCAGGCTTCGGGGAAGGTTTAGGGTTAGGGTTCGGGCTAGGGTTAGGGTTAGGGGACGGGGACGGTTTAGGGTCCAGGTGAGGGTACGACAACGCTCTAGGGGGAGCGTACGTGTGAGGGCGCGGGTTAGTGTCAGCGTACGGGTTAGGATTAGGGGACGGCTGAGGGTCAGGCTTCGGGGAAGGGTTAGGGTTAGGGTTCGGGCTAGGGTTAGGGTTAGGGGACGGGGACGGTTTAGGGTCCAGGTGAGGGTACGACAACGCTCTAGGGGGAGCGTACGTGTGAGGGCGCGGGTTAGTGTCAGCGTACGGGTTAGGATTAGGGGACGGCTGAGGGTCAGGCTTCGGGGAAGGGTTAGGGTTAGGGTTCGGGCTAGGGTTAGGGTTAGGGGACGGGGACGGTTTAGGGTCCAGGTGAGGGTACGACAACGCTCTAGGGGGAGCGTACGTGTGAGGGCGCGGGTTAGTGTCAGCGTACGGGTTAGGATTAGGGGACGGCTGAGGGTCAGGCTTCGGGGAAGGGTTAGGGTTAGGGTTCGGGCTAGGGTTAGGGTTAGGGGACGGGGACGGTTTAGGGTCCAGGTGAGGGTACGACAACGCTCTAGGGGGAGCGTACGTGTGAGGGCGCGGGTTAGTGTCAGCGTACGGGTTAGGATTAGGGGACGGCTGAGGGTCAGGCTTCGGGGAAGCGTTAGGTTTAGGCTTCGGGCTAGGGTTAGGGTTAGGGGACGGGGACGGTTTAGGGTCCAGGTGAGGGTACGACAACGCTCTAGGGGGAGCGTACGTGTGAGGGCGCGGGTTAGTGTCAGCGTACGGGTTAGGATTAGGGGACTTGTGAGGGTCAGGCTTCGGGGAAGGGTTAGGGTTAGGGTTCGGGCTAGGGTTAGGGTTAGGGGACGGGGACGGTTTAGGGTCCAGGTGAGGGTACGACAACGCTCTAGGGGGAGCGTACGTGTGAGGGCGCGGGTTAGTGTCAGCGTACGGGTTAGGATTAGGGGACGGGTGAGGGTCAGGCTTCGGGGAAGTGTTAGGGTTAGGGTTCGGGCTAGGGTTAGTGTTAGGGGACGGGGACGGTTTAGGGTCCAGGTGAGGGTACGACAACGCTCTAGGGGGAGCGTACGTGTGAGGGCGCGGGTTAGTGTCAGCGTACGGGTTAGGATTAGGGGACGGCTGAGGGTCAGGCTTCGGGGAAGGGGTAGGGTTAGGGTTCGGGCTAGGGTTAGGGTTAGGGGACGGGGACGGTTTAGGGTCCAGGTGAGGGTACGACAACGCTCTAGGGGGAGCGTACGTGTGAGGGCGCGGGTTAGTGTCAGCGTACGGGTTAGGATTAGGGGACGGCTGAGGGTCAGGCTTCGGGGAAGGGGTAGGGTTAGGCTTCGGGCTAGGGTTAGGGTTAGGGGACGGGGACGGTTTAGGGTCCAGGTGAGGGTACAACAACGCTCTAGGGGGAGCGTACGTGTGAGGGCGCGGGTTAGTGGCAGCGTACGGGTTAGGATTAGGGGACGTCTGAGGGTCAGGCTTCGGGGAAGGGGTAGGTTTAGGCTTCGGGCTAGGGTTAGGGTTAGGGGACGGGGACGGTTTAGGGTCCAGGTGAGGGTACGACAACGCTCTAGGGGGAGCGTACGTGTGAGGGCGCGGGTTAGTGTCAGCGTACGGGTTAGGATTAGGGGACGGCTGAGTGTCAGGCTTCGGGGAAGGGTTAGGGTTAGGCTTCGGGCTAGGGTTAGGGTTAGGGGACGGGGACGGTTTAGGGTCCAGGTGAGGGTACGACAACGCTCTAGGGGGAGCGTACGTGCGAGGGCGCGGGTTAGTGTCAGCGTACGGGTTAGGATTAGGGGACGGCTGAGGGTCAGGCTTCGGGGAAGGGTTAGGGTTAGGGTTCGGGCTAGGGTTAGGGTTAGGGGCCGGGGACGGTTTAGGGTCCAGGTGAGGGTACGACAACGCTCTAGGGGGAGCGTACGTGTGAGGGCGCGGGTTAGTGTCAGCGCACGGGTTAGGATTAGGGGACGGCTGAGGGTCAGGCTTCGGGGAAGGGTTAGGGTTAGGCTTCGGGCTAGGGTTAGGGTTAGGGGACGGGGACGGTTTAGGGTCCAGGTGAGGGTACGACAACGCTCTAGGGGGAGCGTACGTGCGAGGGCGCGGGTTAGTGTCAGCGTACGGGTTAGGATTAGGGGACGGGAGAGGGTCAGGCTTCGGGGAAGGGTTAGGGTTAGGGTTCGGGCTAGGGTTAGGGTTAGGGGACGGGGACGGTTTAGGGTCCAGGTGAGGGTACGACAACGCTCTAGGGGGAGCGTACATGTGAGGGCGCGGGTTAGTGTCAGCGTACGGTTTAGGATTAGGGGACGGGTGAGGGTCAGGCTTCGGGGAAGGGTTAGGGTTAGGGTTCGGGCTAGGGTTAGGGTTAGGGGACGGGGACGGTTTAGGGTCCAGGTGAGGGTACGACAACGCTCTAGGGGGAGCGTACGTGTGAGGGCGCGGGTTAGTGTCAGCGTACGGGTTAGGATTAGGGGACGGCTGAGGGTCAGGCTTCGGGGAAGGGTTAGGGTTAGGCTTCGGGCTAGGGTTAGGGTTAGGGGACGGGGACGGTTTAGGGTCCAGGTGAGGGTACGACAACGCTCTAGGGGGAGCGTACGTGTGAGGGCGCGGGTTAGTGTCAGCGTACGGGTTAGGATTAGGGGTCGGCTGAGGGTCAGGCTTCGGGGAAGGGTTAGGGTTAGGCTTCGGGCTAGGGTTAGGGTTAGGGGACGGGGACGGTTTAGGGTCCAGGTGAGGGTACGACAACGCTCTAGGGGGAGCGTACGTGTGAGGGCGCGGGTTAGTGTCAGCGTACGGGTTAGGATTAGGGGACGGCTGAGGGTCAGGCTTCGGGGAAGGGGTAGGGTTAGGGTTCGGGCTAGGGTTAGGGTTAGGGGACGGGGACGGTTTAGGGTCCAGGTGAGGGTACGACAACGCTCTAGGGGGAGCGTACGTGTGAGGGCGCGGGTTAGTGTCAGCGTACGGGTTAGGATTAGGGGACGGATGAGGGTCAGGCTTCGGGGAAGGGTTAGGGTTAGGGTTAGGGTTAGGGGACGGGGACTGTTTAGGGTCCAGGTGAGGGTACGACAACGCTCTAGGGGGAGCGTACGTGTGAGGGCGCGGGTTAGTGTCAGCGTACGGGTTAGGATTAGGGGACGGCTGAGGGTCAGGCTTCGGGGAAGGGTTAGGGTTAGGGTTCGGGCTAGGGTTAGGGTTAGGGGACGGGGACGGTTTAGGGTCCAGGTGAGGGTACGACAACGCTCTAGGGGGAGCGTACGTGTGAGGGCGCGGGTTAGTGTCAGCGTACGGGTTAGGATTAGGGGACGGCTGAGGGTCAGGCTTCGGGGAAGCGTTAGGGTTAGGCTTCGGGCTAGGGTTAGGGTTAGGGGACGGGGACGGTTTAGGGTCCAGGTGAGGGTACGACAACGCTCTAGGGGGAGCGTACGTGTGAGGGCGCGGGTTAGTGTCAGCGTACGGGTTAGGATTAGGGGACTTGTGAGGGTCAGGCTTCGGGGAAGGGTTAGTGTTAGGGTTCGGGCTAGGGTTAGGGTTAGGGGACGGGGACGGTTTAGGGTCCAGGTGAGGGTACGACAACGCTCTAGGGGGAGCGTACGTGTGAGGGCGCGGGTTAGTGTCAGCGTACGGGTTAGGATTAGGGGACGGTTGAGGGTCAGGCTTCGGGGAAGGGTTAGGGTTAGGGTTCGGGCTAGGGTTAGTGTTAGGGGACGGGGACGGTTTAGGGTCCAGGTGAGGGTACGACAACGCTCTAGGGGGAGCGTACGTGTGAGGGCGCGGGTTAGTGTCAGCGTACGGGTTAGGATTAGGGCACGGCTGAGGGTCAGGCTTCGGGGAAGGGGTAGGGTTAGGGTTCGGGCTAGGGTTAGGGTTAGGGGACGGGGACGGTTTAGGGTCCAGGTGAGGGTACGACAACGCTCTAGGGGGAGCGTACGTGTGAGGGCGCGTGTTAGTGTCAGCGTACGGGTTAGGATTAGGGGACGGCTGAGGGTCAGGCTTCGGGGAAGGGGTAGGGTTAGGCTTCGGGCTAGGGTTAGGGTTAGGAGACGGGGACGGTTTAGGGTCCAGGTGAGGGTACAACAACGCTCTAGGGGGAGCGTACGTGTGAGGGCGCGGGTTAGTGTCAGCGTACGGGTTAGGATTAGGGGACGGCTGAGGGTCAGGCTTCGGGGAAGGGGTAGGGTTAGGCTTCGGGCTAGGGTTAGGGTTAGGGGACGGGGACGGTTTAGGGTCCAGGTGAGGGTACGACAACGCTCTAGGGGGAGCGTACGTGTGAGGGCGCGGGTTAGTGTCAGCGTACGGGTTAGGATTAGGGGACGGCTGAGTGTCAGGCTTCGGGGAAGGGTTAGGGTTAGACTTCGGGCTAGGGTTAGGGTTAGGGGACGGGGACGGTTTAGGGTCCAGGTGAGGGTACGACAACGCTCTAGGGGGAGCGTACGTGCGAGGGCGCGGGTTAGTGTCAGCGCACGGGTTAGGATTAGGGGACGGCTGAGGGTCAGGCTTCGGGGAAGGGTTAGGGTTAGGCTTCGGGCTAGGGTTAGGGTTAGGGGACGGGGACGGTTTAGGGTCCAGGTGAGGGTACGACAACGCTCTAGGGGGAGCGTACGTGCGAGGGCGCGGGTTAGTGTCAGCGTACGGGTTAGGATTAGGGGACGGGAGAGGGTCAGGCTTCGGGGAAGGGTTAGGGTTAGGGTTCGGGCTAGGGTTAGGGTTAGGGGACGGGGACGGTTTAGGGTCCAGGTGAGGGTACGACAACGCTCTAGGGGGAGCGTACGTGTGAGGGCGCGGGTTAGTGTCAGCGTACGGTTTAGGATTAGGGGACGGGTGAGGGTCAGGCTTCGGGGAAGGGTTAGGGTTAGGGTTCGGGCTAGGGTTAGGGTTAGGGGACGGGGACGGTTTAGGGTCCAGGTGAGGGTACGACAACGCTCTAGGGGGAGCGTACGTGTGAGGGCGCGGGTTAGTGTCAGCGTACGGGTTAGGATTAGGGGACGGCTGAGGGTCAGGCTTCGGGGAAGGGTTAGGTTTAGGCTTCGGGCTAGGGTTAGGGTTAGGGGACGGGGACGGTTTAGGGTCCAGGTGAGGGTACGACAACGCTCTAGGGGGAGCGTACGTGTGAGGGCGCGGGTTAGTGTCAGCGTACGGGTTAGGATTAGGGGTCGGCTGAGGGTCAGGCTTCGGGGAAGGGTTAGGGTTAGGGTTCGGGCTAGGGTTAGGGTTAGGGGACGGGGACGGTTTAGGGTCCAGGTGAGGGTACGACAACGCTCTAAGGGGAGCGTACGTGTGAGGGCGCGGGTTAGTGTCAGCGTACGGGTTAGGATTAGGGGACGGCTGAGGGTCAGGCTTCGGGGAAGGGTTAGGGTTAGGGTTCGGGCTAGGGTTAGGGTTAGGGGACGGGGACGGTTTAGGGTCCAGGTGAGGGTACGACAACGCTCTAGGGGGAGCGTACGTGTGAGGGCGCGGGTTAGTGTCAGCGTACGGGTTAGGATTAGGGGACGGCTGAGGGTCAGGCTTCGGGGAAGGGTTAGGGTTAGGGTTCGGGCTAGGGTTAGGGTTAGGGGA
Organism: Globicephala melas; assembly: GCF_963455315.2. Taxonomy (NCBI): domain Eukaryota; kingdom Metazoa; phylum Chordata; class Mammalia; order Artiodactyla; family Delphinidae; genus Globicephala; species Globicephala melas. The sequence goes on from NW_027207816.1 coordinate 23,382, forward strand.
CGGGGACGGTTTAGGGTCCAGGTGAGGGTACGACAACGCTCTAGGGGGAGCGTACGTGTGAGGGCGCGGGTTAGTGTCAGCGTACGGGTTAGGATTAGGGGACGGCTGAGGGTCAGGCTTCGGGGAAGGGTTAGGGTTAGGGTTCGGGCTAGGGTTAGGGTTAGGGGACGGGGACGGTTTAGGGTCCAGGTGAGGGTACGACAACGCTCTAGGGGGAGCGTACGTGTGAGGGCGCGGGTTAGTGTCAGCGTACGGGTTAGGATTAGGGGACGGCTTAGGGTCAGGCTTCGGGGAAGGGTTAGGGTTAGGGTTCGGGCTAGGGTTAGGGTTAGGGGACGGGGACGGTTTAGGGTCCAGGTGAGGGTACGACAACGCTCTAGGGGGAGCGTACGTGTGAGGGCGCGGGTTAGTGTCAGCGTACGGGTTAGGATTAGGGGACGGCTGAGGGTCAGGCTTCGGGGAAGGTTTAGGGTTAGGCTTCGGGCTAGGGTTAGGGTTAGGGGACGGGGACGGTTTAGGGTCCAGGTGAGGGTACGACAACGCTCTAGGGGGAGCGTACGTGTGAGGGCGCGGGTTAGTGTCAGCGTACGGGTTAGGATTAGGGGACGGCTGAGGGTCAGGCTTCGGGGAAGGGTTAGGGTTAGGCTTCGGGCTAGGGTTAGGGTTAGGGGACGGGGACGGTTTAGGGTCCAGGTGAGGGTACGACAACGCTCTAGGGGGAGCGTACGTGCGAGGGCGCGGGTTAGTGTCAGCGTACGGGTTAGGATTAGGGGACGGGTGAGGGTCAGGCTTCGGGGAAGGGTTAGGGTTAGGGTTCGGGCTAGGGTTAGGGTTAGGGGACGGGGACGGTTTAGGGTCCAGGTGAGGGTACGACAACGCTCTAGGGGGAGCGTACGTGTGAGGGCGCGGGTTAGTGTCAGCGTACGGGTTAGGATTAGGGGACGGCTGAGGGTCAGGCTTCGGGGAAGGGTTAGGGTTAGGCTTCGGGCTAGGGTTAGGGTTAGGGGACGGGGACGGTTTAGGGTCCAGGTGAGGGTACGACAACGCTCTAGGGGGAGCGTACGTGTGAGGGCGCGGGTTAGTGTCAGCGTACGGGTTAGGATTAGGGGACGGATGAGGGTCAGGCTTCGGGGAAGGGTTAGGGTTAGGGTTAGGGTTAGGGGACGGGGACTGTTTAGGGTCCAGGTGAGGGTACGACAACGCTCTAGGGGGAGCGTACGTGTGAGGGCGCGGGTTAGTGTCAGCGTACGGGTTAGGATTAGGGGACGGCTGAGGGTCAGGCTTCGGGGAAGGGTTAGGGTTAGGGTTCGGGCTAGGGTTAGGGTTAGGGGACGGGGACGGTTTAGGGTCCAGGTGAGGGTACGACAACGCTCTAGGGGGAGCGTACGTGTGAGGGCGCGGGTTAGTGTCAGCGTACGGGTTAGGATTAGGGGACGGCTGAGGGTCAGGCTTCGGGGAAGCGTTAGGTTTAGGCTTCGGGCTAGGGTTAGGGTTAGGGGACGGGGACGGTTTAGGGTCCAGGTGAGGGTACGACAACGCTCTAGGGGGAGCGTACGTGTGAGGGCGCGGGTTAGTGTCAGCGTACGGGTTAGGATTAGGGGACTTGTGAGGGTCAGGCTTCGGGGAAGGGTTAGGGTTAGGTTTCGGGCTAGGGTTAGGGTTAGGGGACGGGGACGGTTTAGGGTCCAGGTGAGGGTACGACAACGCTCTAGGGGGAGCGTACGTGTGAGGGCGCGGGTTAGTGTCAGCGTACGGGTTAGGATTAGGGGACGGGTGAGGGTCAGGCTTCGGGGAAGGGTTAGGGTTAGGGTTCGGGCTAGGGTTAGTGTTAGGGGACGGGGACGGTTTAGGGTCCAGGTGAGGGTACGACAACGCTCTAGGGGGAGCGTACGTGTGAGGGCGCGGGTTAGTGTCAGCGTACGGGTTAGGATTAGGGGACGGCTGAGGGTCAGGCTTCGGGGAAGGGGTAGGGTTAGGGTTCGGGCTAGGGTTAGGGTTAGGGGACGGGGACGGTTTAGGGTCCAGGTGAGGGTACGACAACGCTCTAGGGGGAGCGTACGTGTGAGGGCGCGGGTTAGTGTCAGCGTACGGGTTAGGATTAGGGGACGGCTGAGGGTCAGGCTTCGGGGAAGGGGTAGGGTTAGGCTTCGGGCTAGGGTTAGGGTTAGGGGACGGGGACGGTTTAGGGTCCAGGTGAGGGTACAACAACGCTCTAGGGGGAGCGTACGTGTGAGGGCGCGGGTTAGTGTCAGCGTACGGGTTAGGATTAGGGGACGGCTGAGGGTCAGGCTTCGGGGAAGGGGTAGGGTTAGGCTTCGGGCTAGGGTTAGGGTTAGGGGACGGGGACGGTTTAGGGTCCAGGTGAGGGTACGACAACGCTCTAGGGGGAGCGTACGTGTGAGGGCGCGGGTTAGTGTCAGCGTACGGGTTAGGATTAGGGGACGGCTGAGTGTCAGGCTTCGGGGAAGGGTTAGGGTTAGGCTTCGGGCTAGGGTTAGGGTTAGGGGACGGGGACGGTTTAGGGTCCAGGTGAGGGTACGACAACGCTCTAGGGGGAGCGTACGTGCGAGGGCGCGGGTTAGTGTCAGCGTACGGGTTAGGATTAGGGGACGGCTGAGGGTCAGGCTTCAGGGAAGGGTTAGGGTTAGGGTTCGGGCTAGGGTTAGGGTTAGGGGACGGGGACGGTTTAGGGTCCAGGTGAGGGTACGACAACGCTCTAGGGGGAGCGTACGTGTGAGGGCGCGGGTTAGTGTCAGCGCACGGGTTAGGATTAGGGGACGGCTGAGGGTCAGGCTTCGGGGAAGGGTTAGGGTTAGGCTTCGGGCTAGGGTTAGGGTTAGGGGACGGGGACGGTTTAGGGTCCAGGTGAGGGTACGACAACGCTCTAGGGGGAGCGTACGTGCGAGGGCGCGGGTTAGTGTCAGCGTACGGGTTAGGATTAGGGGACGGGAGAGGGTCAGGCTTCGGGGAAGGGTTAGGGTTAGGGTTCGGGCTAGGGTTAGGGTTAGGGGACGGGGACGGTTTAGGGTCCAGGTGAGGGTACGACAACGCTCTAGGGGGAGCGTACATGTGAGGGCGCGGGTTAGTGTCAGCGTACGGTTTAGGATTAGGGGACGGGTGAGGGTCAGGCTTCGGGGAAGGGTTAGGGTTAGGGTTCGGGCTAGGGTTAGGGTTAGGGGACGGGGACGGTTTAGGGTCCAGGTGAGGGTACGACAACGCTCTAGGGGGAGCGTACGTGTGAGGGCGCGGGTTAGTGTCAGCGTACGGGTTAGGATTAGGGGTCGGCTGAGGGTCAGGCTTCGGGGAAGGGTTAGGGTTAGGGTTCGGGCTAGGGTTAGGGTTAGGGGACGGGGACGGTTTAGGGTCCAGGTGAGGGTACGACAACGCTCTAGGGGGAGCGTACGTGTGAGGGCGCGGGTTAGTGTCAGCGTACGGGTTAGGATTAGGGGACGGCTGAGGGTCAGGCTTCGGGGAAGGGTTAGGGTTAGGGTTCGGGCTAGGGTTAGGGTTAGGGGACGGGGACGGTTTAGGGTCCAGGTGAGGGTACGACAACGCTCTAGGGGGAGCGTACGTGTGAGGGCGCGGGTTAGTGTCAGCGTACGGGTTAGGATTAGGGGACGGCTGAGGGTCAGGCTTCGGGGAAGGGTTAGGGTTAGGCTTCGGGCTAGGGTTAGGGTTAGGGGACGGGGACGGTTTAGGGTCCAGGTGAGGGTACGACAACGCTCTAGGGGGAGCGTACGTGTGAGGGCGCGTGTTAGTGTCAGCGTACGGGTTAGGATTAGGGGACGGCTGAGGGTCAGGCTTCGGGGAAGGGTTAGGGTTAGGCTTCGGGCTAGGGTTAGGGTTAGGGGACGGGGACGGTTTAGGGTCCAGGTGAGGGTACGACAACGCTCTAGGGGGAGCGTACGTGTGAGGGCGCGGGTTAGTGTCAGCGTACGGGTTAGGATTAGGGGACGGCTGAGGGTCAGGCTTCGGGGAAGGGTTAGGGTTAGGGTTCGGGCTAGGGTTAGGGTTAGGGGACGGGGACGGTTTAGGGTCCAGGTGAGGGTACGACAACGCTCTAGGGGGAGCGTACGTGTGAGGGCGCGGGTTAGTGTCAGCGTACGGGTTAGGATTAGGGGTCGGCTGAGGGTCAGGCTTCGGGGAAGGGTTAGGGTTAGGGTTCGGGCTAGGGTTAGGGTTAGGGGACGGGGACGGTTTAGGGTCCAGGTGAGGGTACGACAACGCTCTAGGGGGAGCGTACGTGTGAGGGCGCGGGTTAGTGTCAGCGTACGGGTTAGGATTAGGGGACGGCTGAGGGTCAGGCTTCGGGGAAGGGTTAGGGTTAGGGTTCGGGCTAGGGTTAGGGTTAGGGGACGGGGACGGTTTAGGGTCCAGGTGAGGGTACGACAACGCTCTAGGGGGAGCGTACGTGTGAGGGCGCGGGTTAGTGTCAGCGTACGGGTTAGGATTAGGGGACGGCTGGGGGTCAGGCTTCGGGGAAGGGTTAGGGTTAGGCTTCGGGCTAGGGTTAGGGTTAGGGGACGGGGACGGTTTAGGGTCCAGGTGAGGGTACGACAACGCTCTAGGGGGAGCGTACGTGTGAGGGCGCGGGTTAGTGTCAGCGTACGGGTTAGGATTAGGGGACGGCTGAGGGTCAGGCTTCGGGGAAGGGTTAGGGTTAGGCTTCGGGCTAGGGTTAGGGTTAGGGGACGGGGACGGTTTAGGGTCCAGGTGAGGGTACGACAACGCTCTAGGGGGAGCGTACGTGTGAGGGCGCGGGTTAGTGTCAGCGTACGGGTTAGGATTAGGGGACGGCTGAGGGTCAGGCTTCGGGGAAGGGTTAGGGTTAGGCTTCGGGCTAGGGTTAGGGTTAGGGGACGGGGACGGTTTAGGGTCCAGGTGAGGGTACGACAACGCTCTAGGGGGAGCGTACGTGCGAGGGCGCGGGTTAGTGTCAGCGTACGGGTTAGGATTAGGGGACGGGTGAGGGTCAGGCTTCGGGGAAGGGTTAGGGTTAGGGTTCGGGCTAGGGTTAGGGTTAGGGGACGGGGACGGTTTAGGGTCCAGGTGAGGGTACGACAACGCTCTAGGGGGAGCGTACGTGTGAGGGCGCGGGTTAGTGTCAGCGTACGGGTTAGGATTAGGGGACGGCTGAGGGTCAGGCTTCGGGGAAGGGTTAGGGTTAGGCTTCGGGCTAGGGTTAGGGTTAGGGGACGGGGACGGTTTAGGGTCCAGGTGAGGGTACGACAACGCTCTAGGGGGAGCGTACGTGTGAGGGCGCGGGTTAGTGTCAGCGTACGGGTTAGGATTAGGGGACGGATGAGGGTCAGGCTTCGGGGAAGGGTTAGGGTTAGGGTTAGGGTTAGGGGACGGGGACTGTTTAGGGTCCAGGTGAGGGTACGACAACGCTCTAGGGGGAGCGTACGTGTGAGGGCGCGGGTTAGTGTCAGCGTACGGGTTAGGATTAGGGGACGGCTGAGGGTCAGGCTTCGGGGAAGGGTTAGGGTTAGGGTTCGGGCTAGGGTTAGGGTTAGGGGACGGGGACGGTTTAGGGTCCAGGTGAGGGTACGACAACGCTCTAGGGGGAGCGTACGTGTGAGGGCGCGGGTTAGTGTCAGCGTACGGGTTAGGATTAGGGGACGGCTGAGGGTCAGGCTTCGGGGAAGCGTTAGGTTTAGGCTTCGGGCTAGGGTTAGGGTTAGGGGACGGGGACGGTTTAGGGTCCAGGTGAGGGTACGACAACGCTCTAGGGGGAGCGTACGTGTGAGGGCGCGGGTTAGTGTCAGCGTACGGGTTAGGATTAGGGGACTTGTGAGGGTCAGGCTTCGGGGAAGGGTTAGGGTTAGGGTTCGGGCTAGGGTTAGGGTTAGGGGACGGGGACGGTTTAGGGTCCAGGTGAGGGTACGACAACGCTCTAGGGGGAGCGTACGTGTGAGGGCGCGGGTTAGTGTCAGCGTACGGGTTAGGATTAGGGGTCGGCTGAGGGTCAGGCTTCGGGGAAGGGTTAGGGTTAGGGTTCGGGCTAGGGTTAGGGTTAGGGGACGGGGACGGTTTAGGGTCCAGGTGAGGGTACGACAACGCTCTAGGGGGAGCGTACGTGTGAGGGCGCGGGTTAGTGTCAGCGTACGGGTTAGGATTAGGGGACGGCTGAGGGTCAGGCTTCGGGGAAGGGTTAGGGTTAGGGTTCGGGCTAGGGTTAGGGTTAGGGGACGGGGACGGTTTAGGGTCCAGGTGAGGGTACGACAACGCTCTAGGGGGAGCGTACGTGTGAGGGCGCGGGTTAGTGTCAGCGTACGGGTTAGGATTAGGGGACGGCTGAGGGTCAGGCTTCGGGGAAGGGTTAGGGTTAGGGTTCGGGCTAGCGTTAGGGTTAGGGGACGGGGACGGTTTAGGGTCCAGGTGAGGGTACGACAACGCTCTAGGGGGAGCGTACGTGTGAGGGCGCGGGTTAGTGTCAGCGTACGGGTTAGGATTAGGGGACGGCTGAGGGTCAGGCTTCGGGGAAGGGTTAGGGTTAGGGTTCGGGCTAGGGTTAGGGTTAGGGGACGGGGACGGTTTAGGGTCCAGGTGAGGGTACGACAACGCTCTAGGGGGAGCGTACGTGTGAGGGCGCGGGTTAGTGTCAGCGTACGGGTTAGGATTAGGGGACGGCTGAGGGTCAGGCTTCGGGGAAGGGTTAGGGTTAGGCTTCGGGCTAGGGTTAGGGTTAGGGGACGGGGACGGTTTAGGGTCCAGGTGAGGGTACGACAACGCTCTAGGGGGAGCGTACGTGTGAGGGCGCGGGTTAGTGTCAGCGTACGGGTTAGGATTAGGGGACGGCTGAGGGTCAGGCTTCGGGGAAGGGTTAGGGTTAGGCTTCGGGCTAGGGTTAGGGTTAGGGGACGGGGACGGTTTAGGGTCCAGGTGAGGGTACGACAACGCTCTAGGGGGAGCGTACGTGCGAGGGCGCGGGTTAGTGTCAGCGTACGGGTTAGGATTAGGGGACGGGTGAGGGTCAGGCTTCGGGGAAGGGTTAGGGTTAGGGTTCGGGCTAGGGTTAGGGTTAGGGGACGGGGACGGTTTAGGGTCCAGGTGAGGGTACGACAACGCTCTAGGGGGAGCGTACGTGCGAGGGCGCGGGTTAGTGTCAGCGTACGGGTTAGGATTAGGGGACGGCTGAGGGTCAGGCTTCGGGGAAGGGTTAGGGTTAGGCTTCGGGCTAGGGTTAGGGTTAGGGGACGGGGACGGTTTAGGGTCCAGGTGAGGGTACGACAACGCTCTAGGGGGAGCGTACGTGTGAGGGCGCGGGTTAGTGTCAGCGTACGGGTTAGGATTAGGGGACGGATGAGGGTCAGGCTTCGGGGAAGGGTTAGGGTTAGGCTTCGGGCTAGGGTTAGGGTTAGGGGACGGGGACGGTTTAGGGTCCAGGTGAGGGTACGACAACGCTCTAGGGGGAGCGTACGTGTGAGGGCGCGGGTTAGTGTCAGCGTACGGGTTAGGATTAGGGGACGGATAAGGGTCAGGCTTCGGGGAAGGGTTAGGGTTAGGGTTAGGGTTAGGGGACGGGGACTGTTTAGGGTCCAGGTGAGGGTACGACAACGCTCTAGGGGGAGCGTACGTGTGAGGGCGCGGGTTAGTGTCAGCGTACGGGTTAGGATTAGGGGACGGCTGAGGGTCAGGCTTCGGGGAAGGGTTAGGGTTAGGGTTCGGGCTAGGGTTAGGGTTAGGGGACGGGGACGGTTTAGGGTCCAGGTGAGGGTACGACAACGCTCTAGGGGGAGCGTACGTGTGAGGGCGCGGGTTAGTGTCAGCGTACGGGTTAGGATTAGGGGACGGCTGAGGGTCAGGCTTCGGGGAAGCGTTAGGTTTAGGCTTCGGGCTAGGGTTAGGGTTAGGGGACGGGGACGGTTTAGGGTCCAGGTGAGGGTACGACAACGCTCTAGGGGGAGCGTACGTGTGAGGGCGCGGGTTAGTGTCAGCGTACGGGTTAGGATTAGGGGACTTGTGAGGGTCAGGCTTCGGGGAAGGGTTAGGGTTAGGGTTCGGGCTAGGGTTAGGGTTAGGGGACGGGGACGGTTTAGGGTCCAGGTGAGGGTACGACAACGCTCTAGGGGGAGCGTACGTGTGAGGGCGCGGGTTAGTGTCAGCGTACGGGTTAGGATTAGGGGACGGGTGAGGGTCAGGCTTCGGGGAAGGGTTAGGGTTAGGGTTCGGGCTAGGGTTAGTGTTAGGGGACGGGGACGGTTTAGGGTCCAGGTGAGGGTACGACAACGCTCTAGGGGGAGCGTACGTGTGAGGGCGCGGGTTAGTGTCAGCGTACGGGTTAGGATTAGGGGACGGCTGAGGGTCAGGCTTCGGGGAAGGGGTAGGGTTAGGGTTCGGGCTAGGGTTAGGGTTAGGGGACGGGGACGGTTTAGGGTCCAGGTGAGGGTACGACAACGCTCTAGGGGGAGCGTACGTGCGAGGGCGCGGGTTAGTGTCAGCGTACGGGTTAGGATTAGGGGACGGGAGAGGGTCAGGCTTCGGGGAAGGGTTAGGGTTAGGGTTCGGGCTAGGGTTAGGGTTAGGGGACGGGGACGGTTTAGGGTCCAGGTGAGGGTACGACAACGCTCTAGGGGGAGCGTACGTGTGAGGGCGCGGGTTAGTGTCAGCGTACGGGTTAGGATTAGGGGACGGGTGAGGGTCAGGCTTCGGGGAAGGGTTAGGGTTAGGGTTCGGGCTAGGGTTAGGGTTAGGGGACGGGGACGGTTTAGGGTCCAGGTGAGGGTACGACAACGCTCTAGGGGGAGCGTACGTGTGAGGGCACGGGTTAGTGTCAGCGTACGGGTTAGGATTAGGGGACGGCTGAGGGTCAGGCTTCGGGGAAGGGTTAGGGTTAGGCTTCGGGCTAGGGTTAGGGTTAGGGGACGGGGACGGTTTAGGGTCCAGGTGAGGGTACGACAACGCTCTAGGGGGAGCGTACGTGTGAGGGCGCGGGTTAGTGTCAGCGTACGGGTTAGGATTAGGGGTCGGCTGAGGGTCAGGCTTCTGGGAAGGGTTAGGGTTAGGGTTCGGGCTAGGGTTAGGGTTAGGGGACGGGGACGGTTTAGGGTCCAGGTGAGGGTACGACAACGCTCTAGGGGGAGCGTACGTGTGAGGGCGCGGGTTAGTGTCAGCGTACGGGTTAGGATTAGGGGACGGGTGAGGGTCAGGCTTCGGGGAAGGGTTAGGGTTAGGGTTCGGGCTAGGGTTAGGGTTAGGGGACGGGGACGGTTTAGGGTCCAGGTGAGGGTACGACAACGCTCTAGGGGGAGCGTACGTGTGAGGGCGCGGGTTAGTGTCAGCGTACGGGTTAGGATTAGGGGACGGCTGAGGGTCAGGCTTCGGGGAAGGGTTAGGGTTAGGGTTCGGGCTAGGGTTAGGGTTAGGGGACGGGGACGGTTTAGGGTCCAGGTGAGGGTACGACAACGCTCTAGGGGGAGCGTACGTGTGAGGGCGCGGGTTAGTGTCAGCGTACGGGTTAGGATTAGGGGACGGCTGAGGGTCAGGCTTCGGGGAAGGGTTAGGGTTAGGGTTCGGGCTAGGGTTAGGGTTAGGGGACGGGGACGGTTTAGGGTCCAGGTGAGGGTACGACAACGCTCTAGGGGGAGCGTACGTGTGAGGGCGCGGGTTAGTGTCAGCGTACGGGTTAGGATTAGGGGACGGCTGAGGGTCAGGCTTCGGGGAAGGGTTAGGGTTAGGGTTCGGGCTAGGGTTAGGGTTAGGGGACGGGGACGGTTTAGGGTCCAGGTGAGGGTACGACAACGCTCTAGGGGGAGCGTACGTGTGAGGGCGCGGGTTAGTGTCAGCGTACGGGTTAGGATTAGGGGACGGCTGAGGGTCAGGCTTCGGGGAAGGGTTAGGGTTAGGCTTCGGGCTAGGGTTAGGGTTAGGGGACGGGGACGGTTTAGGGTCCAGGTGAGGGTACGACAACGCTCTAGGGGGAGCGTACGTGTGAGGGCGCGGGTTAGTGTCAGCGTACGGGTTAGGATTAGGGGACGGCTGAGGGTCAGGCTTCGGGGAAGGGTTAGGGTTAGGCTTCGGGCTAGGGTTAGGGTTAGGGGACGGGGACGGTTTAGGGTCCAGGTGAGGGTACGACAACGCTCTAGGGGGAGCGTACGTGCGAGGGCGCGGGTTAGTGTCAGCGTACGGGTTAGGATTAGGGGACGGGTGAGGGTCAGGCTTCGGGGAAGGGTTAGGGTTAGGGTTCGGGCTAGGGTTAGGGTTAGGGGACGGGGACGGTTTAGGGTCCAGGTGAGGGTACGACAACGCTCTAGGGGGAGCGTACGTGTGAGGGCGTGGGTTAGTGTCAGCGTACGGGTTAGGATTAGGGGACGGCTGAGGGTCAGGCTTCGGGGAAGGGTTAGGGTTAGGCTTCGGGCTAGGGTTAGGGTTAGGGGACGGGGACGGTTTAGGGTCCAGGTGAGGGTACGACAACGCTCTAGGGGGAGCGTACGTGTGAGGGCGCGGGTTAGTGTCAGCGTACGGGTTAGGATTAGGGGACGGATGAGGGTCAGGCTTCGGGGAAGGGTTAGGGTTAGGGTTAGGGTTAGGGGACGGGGACTGTTTAGGGTCCAGGTGAGGGTACGACAACGCTCTAGGGGGAGCGTACGTGTGAGGGCGCGGGTTAGTGTCAGCGTACGGGTTAGGATTAGGGGACGGCTGAGGGTCAGGCTTCGGGGAAGGGTTAGGGTTAGGGTTCGGGCTAGGGTTAGGGTTAGGGGACGGGGACGGTTTAGGGTCCAGGTGAGGGTACGACAACGCTCTAGGGGGAGCGTACGTGTGAGGGCGCGGGTTAGTGTCAGCGTACGGGTTAGGATTAGGGGACGGCTGAGGGTCAGGCTTCGGGGAAGCGTTAGGTTTAGGCTTCGGGCTAGGGTTAGGGTTAGGGGACGGGGACGGTTTAGGGTCCAGGTGAGGGTACGACAACGCTCTAGGGGGAGCGTACGTGTGAGGGCGCGGGTTAGTGTCAGCGTACGGGTTAGGATTAGGGGACTTGTGAGGGTCAGGCTTCGGGGAAGGGTTAGGGTTAGGGTTCGGGCTAGGGTTAGGGTTAGGGGACGGGGACGGTTTAGGGTCCAGGTGAGGGTACGACAACGCTCTAGGGGGAGCGTACGTGTGAGGGCGCGGGTTAGTGTCAGCGTACGGGTTAGGATTAGGGGACGGGTGAGGGTCAGGCTTCGGGGAAGGGTTAGGGTTAGGGTTCGGGCTAGGGTTAGTGTTAGGGGACGGGGACGGTTTAGGTTCCAGGTGAGGGTACGACAACGCTCTAGCGGGAGCGTACATGTGAGGGCGCGGGTTAGTGTCAGCGTACGGGTTAGGATTAGGGGACGGCTGAGGGTCAGGCTTCGGGGAAGGGGTAGGGTTAGGGTTCGGGCTAGGGTTAGGGTTAGGGGACGGGGACGGTTTAGGGTCCAGGTGAGGGTACGACAACGCTCTAGGGGGAGCGTACGTGTGAGGGCGCGGGTTAGTGTCAGCGTACGGGTTAGGATTAGGGGACGGCTGAGGGTCAGGCTTCGGGGAAGGGGTAGGGTTAGGCTTCGGGCTAGGGTTAGGGTTAGGGGACGGGGACGGTTTAGGGTCCAGGTGAGGGTACAACAACGCTCTAGGGGGAGCGTACGTGTGAGGGCGCGGGTTAGTGTCAGCGTACGGGTTAGGATTAGGGGACGGCTGAGGGTCAGGCTTCGGGGAAGGGGTAGGGTTAGGGTTCGGGCTAGGGTTAGGGTTAGGGGACGGGGACGGTTTAGGGTCCAGGTGAGGGTACGACAACGCTCTAGGGGGAGCGTACGTGTGAGGGCGCGGGTTAGTGTCAGCGTACGGGTTAGGATTAGGGGACGGCTGAGTGTCAGGCTTCGGGGAAGGGTTAGGGTTAGGCTTCGGGCTAGGGTTAGGGTTAGGGGACGGGGACGGTTTAGGGTTCAGGTGAGGGTACGACAACGCTCTAGGGGGAGCGTACGTGCGAGGGCGCGGGTTAGTGTCAGCGTACGGGTTAGGATTAGGGGACGGCTGAGGGTCAGGCTTTGGGGAAGGGTTAGGGTTAGGGTTCGGGCTAGGGTTAGGGTTAGGGGACGGGGACGGTTTAGGGTCCAGGTGAGGGTACGACAACGCTCTAGGGGGAGCGTACGTGTGAGGGCGCGGGTTAGTGTCAGCGCACGGGTTAGGATTAGGGGACGGCTGAGGGTCAGGCTTCGGGGAAGGGTTAGGGTTAGGCTTCGGGCTAGGGTTAGGGTTAGGGGACGGGGACGGTTTAGGGTCCAGGTGAGGGTATGACAACGCTCTAGGGGGAGCGTACGTGTGAGGGCGCGGGTTAGTGTCAGCGCACGGGTTAGGATTAGGGGACGGCTGAGGGTCAGGCTTCGGGGAAGGGTTAGGGTTAGGCTTCGGGCTAGGGTTAGGGTTAGGGGACGGGGACGGTTTAGGGTCCAGGTGAGGGTACGACAACGCTCTAGGGGGAGCGTACGTGTGAGGGCGCGTGTTAGTGTCAGCGTACGGGTTAGGATTAGGGGACGGCTGAGGGTCAGGCTTCGGGGAAGGGTTAGGGTTAGGCTTCGGGCTAGGGTTAGGGTTAGGGGACGGGGACGGTTTAGGGTCCAGGTGAGGGTACGACAACGCTCTAGGGGGAGCGTACGTGTGAGGGCGCGGGTTAGTGTCAGCGTACGGGTTAGGATTAGGGGACGGCTGAGGGTCAGGCTTCGGGGAAGGGTTAGGGTTAGGGTTCGGGCTAGGGTTAGGGTTAGGGGACGGGGACGGTTTAGGGTCCAGGTGAGGGTACGACAACGCTCTAGGGGGAGCGTACGTGTGAGGGCGCGGGTTAGTGTCAGCGTACGGGTTAGGATTAGGCGTCGGCTGAGGGTCAGGCTTCGGGGAAGGGTTAGGGTTAGGGTTCGGGCTAGGGTTAGGGTTAGGGGACGGGGACGGTTTAGGGTCCAGGTGAGGGTACGACAACGCTCTAGGGGGAGCGTACGTGTGAGGGCGCGGGTTAGTGTCAGCGTACGGGTTAGGATTAGGGGACGGCTGAGGGTCAGGCTTCGGGGAAGGTTTAGGGTTAGGGTTCGGGCTAGGGTTAGGGTTAGGGGACGGGGACGGTTTAGGGTCCAGGTGAGGGTACGACAACGCTCTAGGGGGAGCGTACGTGTGAGGGCGCGGGTTAGTGTCAGCGTACGGGTTAGGATTAGGGGACGGCTGAGGGTCAGGCTTCGGGGAAGGGTTAGGGTTAGGCTTCGGGCTAGGGTTAGGGTTAGGGGACGGGGACGGTTTAGGGTCCAGGTGAGGGTACGACAACGCTCTAGGGGGAGCGTACGTGTGAGGGCGCGGGTTAGTGTCAGCGTACGGGTTAGGATTAGGGGACGGCTGAGGGTCAGGCTTCGGGGAAGGGTTAGGGTTAGGCTTCGGGCTAGGGTTAGGGTTAGGGGACGGGGACGGTTTAGGGTCCAGGTGAGGGTACGACAACGCTCTAGGGGGAGCGTACGTGTGAGGGCGCGGGTTAGTGTCAGCGTACGGGTTAGGATTAGGGGACGGCTGAGGGTCAGGCTTCGGGGAAGGGTTAGGGTTAGGCTTCGGGCTAGGGTTAGGGTTAGGGGACGGGGACGGTTTAGGGTCCAGGTGAGGGTACGACAACGCTCTAGGGGGAGCGTACGTGCGAGGGCGCGGGTTAGTGTCAGCGTACGGGTTAGGATTAGGGGACGGGTGAGGGTCAGGCTTCCGGGAAGGGTTAGGGTTAGGGTTCGGGCTAGGGTTAGGGTTAGGGGACGGGGACGGTTTAGGGTCCAGGTGAGGGTACGACAACGCTCTAGGGGGAGCGTACGTGTGAGGGCGCGGGTTAGTGTCAGCGTACGGGTTAGGATTAGGGGACGGCTGAGGGTCAGGCTTCGGGGAAGGGTTAGGGTTAGGCTTCGGGCTAGGGTTAGGGTTAGGGGACGGGGACGGTTTAGGGTCCAGGTGAGGGTACGACAACGCTCTAGGGGGAGCGTACGTGTGAGGGCGCGGGTTAGTGTCAGCGTACGGGTTAGGATTAGGGGACGGATGAGGGTCAGGCTTCGGGGAAGGGTTAGGGTTAGGGTTAGGGTTAGGGGACGGGGACTGTTTAGGGTCCAGGTGAGGGTACGACAACGCTCTAGGGGGAGCGTACGTGTGAGGGCGCGGGTTAGTGTCAGCGTACGGGTTAGGATTAGGGGACGGCTGAGGGTCAGGCTTCGGGGAAGCGTTAGGGTTAGGCTTCGGGCTAGGGTTAGGGTTAGGGGACGGGGACGGTTTAGGGTCCAGGTGAGGGTACGACAACGCTCTAGGGGGAGCGTACGTGTGAGGGCGCGGGTTAGTTTCAGCGTACGGGTTAGGATTAGGGGACTTGTGAGGGTCAGGCTTCGGGGAAGGGTTAGGGTTAGGGTTCGGGCTAGGGTTAGGGTTAGGGGACGGGGACGGTTTAGGGTCCAGGTGAGGGTACGACAACGCTCTAGGGGGAGCGTACGTGTGAGGGCGCGGGTTAGTGTCAGCGTACGGGTTAGGATTAGGGGACGGGTGAGGGTCAGGCTTCGGGGAAGGGTTAGGGTTAGGGTTCGGGCTAGGGTTAGGGTTAGGGGACGGGGACGGTTTAGGGTCCAGGTGAGGGTACGACAACGCTCTAGGGGGAGCGTACGTGTGAGGGCGCGGGTTAGTGTCAGCGTACGGGTTAGGATTAGGGGACGGCTGAGGGTCAGGCTTCGGGGAAGGGGTAGGGTTAGGGTTCGGGCTAGGGTTAGGGTTAGGGGACGGGGACGGTTTAGGGTCCAGGTGAGGGTACGACAACGCTCTAGGGGGAGCGTACGTGTGAGGGCGCGGGTTAGTGTCAGCGTACGGGTTAGGATTAGGGGACGGCTGAGGGTCAGGCTTCGGGGAAGGGGTAGGGTTAGGCTTCGGGCTAGGGTTAGGGTTAGGGGACGGGGACGGTTTAGGGTCCAGGTGAGGGTACAACAACGCTCTAGGGGGAGCGTACGTGTGAGGGCGCGGGTTAGTGTCAGCGTACGGGTTAGGATTAGGGGACGGCTGAGGGTCAGGCTTCGGGGAAGGGGTAGGGTTAGGCTTCGGGCTAGGGTTAGGGTTAGGGGACGGGGACGGTTTAGGGTCCAGGTGAGGGTACGACAACGCTCTAGGGGGAGCGTACGTGTGAGGGCGCGGGTTAGTGTCAGCGTACGGGTTAGGATTAGGGGACGGCTGAGTGTCAGGCTTCGGGGAAGGGTTAGGATTAGGCTTCGGGCTAGGGTTAGGGTTAGGGGACGGGGACGGTTTAGGGTCCAGGTGAGCGTACGACAACGCTCTAGGGGGAGCGTACGTGCGAGGGCGCGGGTTAGTGTCAGCGTACGGGTTAGGATTAGGGGACGGCTGAGGGTCAGGCTTCGGGGAAGGGTTAGGGTTAGGGTTCGGGCTAGGGTTAGGGTTAGGGGACGGGGACGGTTTAGGGTCCAGGTGAGGGTACGACAACGCTCTAGGGGGAGCGTACGTGTGAGGGCGCGGGTTAGTGTCAGCGTACGGGTTAGGATTAGGGGACGGCTGAGGGTCAGGCTTCGGGGAAGGGTTAGGGTTAGGCTTCGGGCTAGGGTTAGGGTTAGGGGACGGGGACGGTTTAGGGTCCAGGTGAGGGTACGACAACGCTCTAGGGGGAGCGTACGTGCGAGGGCGCGGGTTAGTGTCAGCGTACGGGTTAGGATTAGGGGACGGGAGAGGGTCAGGCTTCGGGGAAGGGTTAGGGTTAGGGTTCGGGCTAGGGTTAGGGTTAGGGGACGGGGACGGTTTAGGGTCCAGGTGAGGGTACGACAACGCTCTAGGGGGAGCGTACATGTGAGGGCGCGGGTTAGTGTCAGCGTACGGTTTAGGATTAGGGGACGGGTGAGGGTCAGGCTTCGGGGAAGGGTTAGGGTTAGGGTTCGGGCTAGGGTTAGGGTTAGGGGACGGGGACGGTTTAGGGTCCAGGTGAGGGTACGACAACGCTCTAGGGGGAGCGTACGTGTGAGGGCGCGGGTTAGTGTCAGCGTACGGGTTAGGATTAGGGGACGGCTGAGTGTCAGGCTTCGGGGAAGGGTTAGGGTTAGGCTTCGGGCTAGGGTTAGGGTTAGGGGACGGGGACGGTTTAGGGTCCAGGTGAGGGTACGACAACGCTCTAGGGGGAGCGTACGTGCGAGGGCGCGGGTTAGTGTCAGCGTACGGGTTAGGATTAGGGGACGGCTGAGGGTCAGGCTTCGGGGAAGGGTTAGGGTTAGGGTTCGGGCTAGGGTTAGGGTTAGGGGACGGGGACGGTTTAGGGTCCAGGTGAGGGTACGACAACGCTCTAGGGGGAGCGTACGTGTGAGGGCGCGGGTTAGTGTCAGCGTACGGGTTAGGATTAGGGGACGGCTGAGGGTCAGGCTTCGGGGAAGGGTTAGGGTTAGGCTTCGGGCTAGGGTTAGGGTTAGGGGACGGGGACGGTTTAGGGTCCAGGTGAGGGTACGACAACGCTCTAGGGGGAGCGTACGTGCGAGGGCGCGGGTTAGTGTCAGCGTACGGGTTAGGATTAGGGGACGGGAGAGGGTCAGGCTTCGGGGAAGGGTTAGGGTTAGGGTTCGGGCTAGGGTTAGGGTTAGGGGACGGGGACGGTTTAGGGTCCAGGTGAGGGTACGACAACGCTCTAGGGGGAGCGTACATGTGAGGGCGCGGGTTAGTGTCAGCGTACGGTTTAGGATTAGGGGACGGGTGAGGGTCAGGCTTCGGGGAAGGGTTAGGGTTAGGGTTCGGGCTAGGGTTAGGGTTAGGGGACGGGGACGGTTTAGGGTCCAGGTGAGGGTACGACAACGCTCTAGGGGGAGCGTACGTGTGAGGGCGCGGGTTAGTGTCAGCGTACGGGTTAGGATTAGGGGACGGCTGAGTGTCAGGCTTCGGGGAAGGGTTAGGGTTAGGCTTCGGGCTAGGGTTAGGGTTAGGGGACGGGGACGGTTTAGGGTCCAGGTGAGGGTACGACAACGCTCTAGGGGGAGCGTACGTGCGAGGGCGCGGGTTAGTGTCAGCGTACGGGTTAGGATTAGGGGACGGCTGAGGGTCAGGCTTCGGGGAAGGGTTAGGGTTAGGGTTCGGGCTAGGGTTAGGGTTAGGGGACGGGGACGGTTTAGGGTCCAGGTGAGGGTACGACAACGCTCTAGGGGGAGCGTACGTGTGAGGGCGCGGGTTAGTGTCAGCGTACGGGTTAGGATTAGGGGACGGCTGAGGGTCAGGCTTCGGGGAAGGGTTAGGGTTAGGCTTCGGGCTAGGGTTAGGGTTAGGGGACGGGGACGGTTTAGGGTCCAGGTGAGGGTACGACAACGCTCTAGGGGGAGCGTACGTGCGAGGGCGCGGGTTAGTGTCAGCGTACGGGTTAGGATTAGGGGACGGGAGAGGGTCAGGCTTCGGGGAAGGGTTAGGGTTAGGGTTCGGGCTAGGGTTAGGGTTAGGGGACGGGGACGGTTTAGGGTCCAGGTGAGGGTACGACAACGCTCTAGGGGGAGCGTACATGTGAGGGCGCGGGTTAGTGTCAGCGTACGGTTTAGGATTAGGGGACGGGTGAGGGTCAGGCTTCGGGGAAGGGTTAGGGTTAGGGTTCGGGCTAGGGTTAGGGTTAGGGGACGGGGACGGTTTAGGGGCCAGGTGAGGGTACGACAACGCTCTAGGGGGAGCGTACGTGTGAGGGCGCGGGTTAGTGTCAGCGTACGGGTTAGGATTAGGGGACGGCTGAGGGTCAGGCTTCGGGGAAGGGTTAGGGTTAGGCTTCGGGCTAGGGTTAGGGTTAGGGGACGGGGACGGTTTAGGGTCCAGGTGAGGGTACGACAACGCTCTAGGGGGAGCGTACGTGTGAGGGCGCGGGTTAGTGTCAGCGTACGGGTTAGGATTAGGGGTCGGCTGAGGGTCAGGCTTCGGGGAAGGGTTAGGGTTAGGGTTCGGGCTAGGGTTAGGGTTAGGGGACGGGGACGGTTTAGGGTCCAGGTGAGGGTACGACAACGCTCTAGGGGGAGCGTACGTGTGAGGGCGCGGGTTAGTGTCAGCGTACGGGTTAGGATTAGGGGACGGCTGAGGGTCAGGCTTCGGGGAAGGGTTAGGGTTAGGGTTCGGGCTAGGGTTAGGGTTAGGGGACGGGGACGGTTTAGGGTCCAGGTGAGGGTACGACAACGCTCTAGGGGGAGCGTACGTGTGAGGGCGCGGGTTAGTGTCAGCGTACGGGTTAGGATTAGGGGACGGCTGAGGGTCAGGCTTCGGGGAAGGGTTAGGGTTAGGCTTCGGGCTAGGGTTAGGGTTAGGGGACGGGGACGGTTTAGGGTCCAGGTGAGGGTACGACAACGCTCTAGGGGGAGCGTACGTGCGAGGGCGCGGGTTAGTGTCAGCATACGGGTTAGGATTAGGGGACGGGTGAGGGTCAGGCTTCGGGGAAGGGTTAGGGTTAGGGTTCGGGCTAGGGTTAGGGTTAGGGGACGGGGACGGTTTAGGGTCCAGGTGAGGGTACGACAACGCTCTAGGGGGAGCGTACGTGTGAGGGCGCGGGTTAGTGTCAGCGTACGGGTTAGGATTAGGGGACGGCTGAGGGTCAGGCTTCGGGGAAGGGTTAGGGTTAGGCTTCGGGCTAGGGTTAGGGTTAGGGGACGGGGACGGTTTAGGGTCCAGGTGAGGGTACGACAACGCTCTAGGGGGAGCGTACGTGTGAGGGCGCGGGTTAGTGTCAGCGTACGGGTTAGGATTAGGGGACGGATGAGGGTCAGGCTTCGGGGAAGGGTTAGGGTTAGGGTTCGGGCTAGGGTTAGGGTTAGGGGACGGGGACGGTTTAGGGTCCAGGTGAGGGTACGACAACGCTCTAGGGGGAGCGTACGTGTGAGGGCGCGGGTTAGTGTCAGCGTACGGGTTAGGATTAGGGGACGGCTGAGGGTCAGGCTTCGGGGAAGCGTTAGGGTTAGGCTTCGGGCTAGGGTTAGGGTTAGGGGACGGGGACGGTTTAGGGTCCAGGTGAGGGTACGACAACGCTCTAGGGGGAGCGTACGTGTGAGGGCGCGGGTTAGTGTCAGCGTACGGGTTAGGATTAGGGGACTTGTGAGGGTCAGGCTTCGGGGAAGGGTTAGGGTTAGGGTTCGGGCTAGGGTTAGGGTTAGGGGACGGGGACGGTTTAGGGTCCAGGTGAGGGTACGACAACGCTCTAGGGGGAGCGTACGTGTGAGGGCGCGGGTTAGTGTCAGCGTACGGGTTAGGATTAGGGGACGGGTGAGGGTCAGGCTTCGGGGAAGGGTTAGGGTTAGGGTTCGGGCTAGGGTTAGGGTTAGGGGACGGGGACGGTTTAGGGTCCAGGTGAGGGTACGACAACGCTCTAGGGGGAGCGTACGTGTGAGGGCGCGGGTTAGTGTCAGCGTACGGGTTAGGATTAGGGGACGGCTGAGGGTCAGGCTTCGGGGAAGGGGTAGGGTTAGGGTTCGGGCTAGGGTTAGGGTTAGGGGACGGGGACGGTTTAGGGTCCAGGTGAGGGTACGACAACGCTCTAGGGGGAGCGTACGTGTGAGGGCGCGGGTTAGTGTCAGCGTACGGGTTAGGATTAGGGGACGGCTGAGGGTCAGGCTTCGGGGAAGGGGTAGGGTTCGGCTTCGGGCTAGGGTTAGGGTTAGGGGACGGGGACGGTTTAGGGTCCAGGTGAGGGTACAACAACGCTCTAGGGGGAGCGTACGTGTGAGGGCGCGGGTTAGTGTCAGCGTACGGGTTAGGATTAGGGGACGGCTGAGGGTCAGGCTTCGGGGAAGGGGTAGGGTTAGGCTTCGGGCTAGGGTTAGGGTTAGGGGACGGGGACGGTTTAGGGTCCAGGTGAGGGTACGACAACGCTCTAGGGGGAGCGTACGTGTGAGGGCGCGGGTTAGTGTCAGCGTACGGGTTAGGATTAGGGGACGGCTGAGTGTCAGGCTTCGGGGAAGGGTTAGGGTTAGGCTTCGGGCTAGGGTTAGGGTTAGGGGACGGGGACGGTTTAGGGTCCAGGTGAGGGTACGACAACGCTCTAGGGGGAGCGTACGTGCGAGGGCGCGGGTTAGTGTCAGCGTACGGGTTAGGATTAGGGGACCGCTGAGGGTCAGGCTTCGGGGAAGGGTTAGGGTTAGGGTTCGGGCTAGGGTTAGGGTTAGGGGACGGGGACGGTTTAGGGTCCAGGTGAGGGTACGACAACGCTCTAGGGGGAGCGTACGTGTGAGGGCGCGGGTTAGTGTCAGCGTACGGGTTAGGATTAGGGGACGGCTGAGGGTCAGGCTTCGGGGAAGGGTTAGGGTTAGGCTTCGGGCTAGGGTTAGGGTTAGGGGACGGGGACGGTTTACGGTCCAGGTGAGGGTACGACAACGCTCTAGGGGGAGCGTACGTGCGAGGGCGCGGGTTAGTGTCAGCGTACGGGTTAGGATTAGGGGACGGGAGAGGGTCAGGCTTCGGGGAAGGGTTAGGGTTAGGGTTCGGGCTAGGGTTAGGGTTAGGGGACGGGGACGGTTTAGGGTCCAGGTGAGGGTACGACAACGCTGTAGGGGGAGCGTACATGTGAGGGCGCGGGTTAGTGTCAGCGTACGGTTTAGGATTAGGGGACGGGTGAGGGTCAGGCTTCGGGGAAGGGTTAGGGTTAGGGTTCGGGCTAGGGTTAGGGTTAGGGGACGGGGACGGTTTAGGGTCCAGGTGAAGGTACGACAACGCTCTAGGGGGAGCGTACGTGTGAGGGCGCGGGTTAGTGTCAGCGTACGGGTTAGGATTAGGGGACGGCTGAGGGTCAGGCTTCGGGGAAGGGTTAGGGTTAGGCTTCGGGCTAGGGTTAGGGTTAGGGGACGGGGACGGTTTAGGGTCCAGGTGAGGGTACGACAACGCTCTAGGGGGAGCGTACGTGTGAGGGCGCGGGTTAGTGTCAGCGTACGGGTTAGGATTAGGGGTCGGCTGAGGGTCAGGCTTCGGGGAAGGGTTAGGGTTAGGGTTCGGGCTAGGGTTAGGGTTAGGGGACGGGGACGGTTTAGGGTCCAGGTGAGGGTACGACAACGCTCTAGGGGGAGCGTACGTGTGAGGGCGCGGGTTAGTGTCAGCGTAAGGGTTAGGATTAGGGGACGGCTGAGGGTCAGGCTTCGGGGAAGGGTTAGGGTTAGGGTTCGGGCTAGGGTTAGGGTTAGGGGACGGGGACGGTTTAGGGTCCAGGTGAGGGTACGACAACGCTCTAGGGGGAGCGTACGTGTGAGGGCGCGGGTTAGTGTCAGCGTACGGGTTAGGATTAGGGGACGGCTGAGGGTCAGGCTTCGGGGAAGGGTTAGGGTTAGGGTTCGGGCTAGGGTTAGGGTTAGGGGACGGGGACGGTTTAGGGTCCAGGTGAGGGTACGACAACGCTCTAGGGGGAGCGTACGTGTGAGGGCGCGGGTTAGTGTCAGCGTACGGGTTAGGATTAGGGGACGGCTGAGGGTCAGGCTTCGGGGAAGGGTTAGGGTTAGGCTTCGGGCTAGGGTTAGGGTTAGGGGACGGGGACGGTTTAGGGTCCAGGTGAGGGTACGACAACGCTCTAGGGGGAGCGTACGTGTGAGGGCGCGGGTTAGTGTCAGCGTACGGGTTAGGATTAGGGGACGGGTGAGGGTCAGGCTTCGGGGAAGAGTTAGGGTTAGGGTTCGGGCTAGGGTTAGGGTTAGGGGACGGGGACGGTTTAGGGTCCAGGTGAGGGTACGACAACGCTCTAGGGGGAGCGTACGTGTGAGGGCGCGGGTTAGTGTCAGCGTACGGGTTAGGATTAGGGGACGGCTGAGGGTCAGGCTTCGGGGAAGGGTTAGGGTTAGGCTTCGGGCTAGGGTTAGGGTTAGGGGACGGGGACGGTTTAGGGTCCAGGTGAGGGTACGACAACGCTCTAGGGGGAGCGTACGTGTGAGGGCGCGGGTTAGTGTCAGCGTACGGGTTAGGATGAGGGGACGGATGAGGGTCAGGCTTCGGGGAAGGGTTAGGGTTAGGGTTAGGGTTAGGGGACGGGGACTGTTTAGGGTCCAGGTGAGGGTACGACAACGCTCTAGGGGGAGCGTACGTGTGAGGGCGCGGGTTAGTGTCAGCGTACGGGTTAGGATTAGGGGACGGCTGAGGGTCAGGCTTCGGGGAAGGGTTAGGGTTAGGGTTCGGGCTAGGGTTAGGGTTAGGGGACGGGGACGGTTTAGGGTCCAGGTGAGGGTACGACAACGCTCTAGGGGGAGCGTACGTGTGAGGGCGCGGGTTAGTGTCAGCGTACGGGTTAGGATTAGGGGACGGCTGAGGGTCAGGCTTCGGGGAAGCGTTAGGGTTAGGCTTCGGGCTAGGGTTAGGGTTAGGGGACGGGGACGGTTTAGGGTCCAGGTGAGGGTACGACAACGCTCTAGGGGGAGCGTACGTGTGAGGGCGCGGGTTAGTGTCAGCGTACGGGTTAGGATTAGGGGACTTGTGAGGGTCAGGCTTCGGGGAAGGGTTAGGGTTAGGGTTCGGGCTAGGGTTAGGGTTAGGGGACGGGGACGGTTTAGGGTCCAGGTGAGGGTACGACAACGCTCTAGGGGGAGCGTACGTGTGACGGCGCGGGTTAGTGTCAGCGTACGGGTTAGGATTAGGGGACGGGTGAGGGTCAGGCTTCGGGGAAGGGTTAGGGTTAGGGTTCGGGCTAGGGTTAGGGTTAGGGGACGGGGACGGTTTAGGGTCCAGGTGAGGGTACGACAACGCTCTAGGGGGAGCGTACGTGTGAGGGCGCGGGTTAGTGTCAGCGTACGGGTTAGGATTAGGGGACGGCTGAGGGTCAGGCTTCGGGGAAGGGGTAGGGTTAGGGTTCGGGCTAGGGTTAGGGTTAGGGGACGGGGACGGTTTAGGGTCCAGGTGAGGGTACGACAACGCTCTAGGGGGAGCGTACGTGTGAGGGCGCGGGTTAGTGTCAGCGTACGGGTTAGGATTAGGGGACGGCTGAGGGTCAGGCTTCGGGGAAGGGGTAGGGTTAGGCTTCGGGCTAGGGTTAGGGTTAGGGGACGGGGACGGTTTAGGGTCCAGGTGAGGGTACGACAACGCTCTAGGGGGAGCGTACGTGTGAGGGCGCGGGTTAGTGTCAGCGTGCGGGTTAGGATTAGGGGACGGCTGAGGGTCAGGCTTCGGGGAAGGGGTAGGGTTAGGCTTCGGGCTAGGGTTAGGGTTAGGGGACGGGGACGGTTTAGGGTCCAGGTGAGGGTACGACAACGCTCTAGGGGGAGCGTACGTGTGAGGGCGCGGGTTAGTGTCAGCGTACGGGTTAGGATTAGGGGACGGCTGAGGGTCAGGCTTCGGGGAAGGGTTAGGGTTAGGCTTCGGGCTAGGGTTAGGGTTAGGGGACGGGGACGGTTTAGGGTCCAGGTGAGGGTACGACAACGCTCTAGGGGGAGCGTACGTGTGAGGGCGCGGGTTAGTGTCAGCGTACGGGTTAGGATTAGGGGTCGGCTGAGGGTCAGGCTTCGGGGAAGGGTTAGGGTTAGGGTTCGGGCTAGGGTTAGGGTTAGGGGACGGGGACGGTTTAGGGTCCAGGTGAGGGTACGACAACGCTCTAGGGGGAGCGTACGTGTGAGGGCGCGGGTTAGTGTCAGCGTACGGGTTAGGATTAGGGGACGGCTGAGGGTCAGGCTTCGGGGAAGGGTTAGGGTTAGGGTTCGGGCTAGGGTTAGGGTTAGGGGACGGGGACGGTTTAGGGTCCAGGTGAGGGTACGACAACGCTCTAGGGGGAGCGTACGTGTGAGGGCGCGGGTTAGTGTCAGCGTACGGGTTAGGATTAGGGGACGGCTGAGGGTCAGGCTTCGGGGAAGGGTTAGGGTTAGGGTTCGGGCTAGGGTTAGGGTTAGGGGACGGGGACGGTTTAGGGTCCAGGTGAGGGTACGACAACGCTCTAGGGGGAGCGTACGTGTGAGGGCGCGGGTTAGTGTCAGCGTACGGGTTAGGATTAGGGGACGGCTGAGGGTCAGGCTTCGGGGAAGGGTTAGGGTTAGGCTTCGGGCTAGGGTTAGGGTTAGGGGACGGGGACGGTTTAGGGTCCAGGTGAGGGTACGACAATGCTCTAGGGGGAGCGTACGTGTGAGGGCGCGGGTTAGTGTCAGCGTACGGGTTAGGATTAGGGGACGGCTGAGGGTCAGGCTTCGGGGAAGGGTTAGGGTTAGGCTTCGGGCTAGGGTTAGGGTTAGGGGACGGGGACGGTTTAGGGTCCAGGTGAGGGTACGACAACGCTCTAGGGGGAGCGTACGTGTGAGGGCGCGGGTTAGTGTCAGCGTACGGGTTAGGATTAGGGGACGGCTGAGGGTCAGGCTTCGGGGAAGGGTTAGGGTTAGGCTTCGGGCTAGGGTTAGGGTTAGGGGACGGGGACGGTTTAGGGTCCAGGTGAGGGTACGACAACGCTCTAGGGGGAGCGTACGTGCGAGGGCGCGGGTTAGTGTCAGCGTACGGGTTAGGATTAGGGGACGGGTGAGGGTCAGGCTTCGGGGAAGGGTTAGGGTTAGGGTTCGGGCTAGGGTTAGGGTTAGGGGACGGGGACGGTTTAGGGTCCAGGTGAGGGTACGACAACGCTCTAGGGGGAGCGTACGTGTGAGGGCGCGGGTTAGTGTCAGCGTACGGGTTAGGATTAGGGGACGGCTGAGGGTCAGGCTTCGTGGAAGGGTTAGGGTTAGGCTTCGGGCTAGGGTTAGGGTTAGGGGACGGGGACGGTTTAGGGTCCAGGTGAGGGTACGACAACGCTCTAGGGGGAGCGTACGTGTGAGGGCGCGGGTTAGTGTCAGCGTACGGGTTAGGATTAGGGGACGGATGAGGGTCAGGCTTCGGGGAAGGGTTAGGGTTAGGGTTAGGGTTAGGGGACGGGGACTGTTTAGGGTCCAGGTGAGGGTACGACAACGCTCTAGGGGGAGCGTACGTGTGAGGGCGCGGGTTAGTGTCAGCGTACGGGTTAGGATTAGGGGACGGCTGAGTGTCAGGCTTCGGGGAAGGGTTAGGGTTAGGCTTCGGGCTAGGGTTAGGGTTAGGGGACGGGGACGGTTTAGGGTCCAGGTGAGGGTACGACAACGCTCTAGGGGGAGCGTACGTGCGAGGGCGCGGGTTAGTGTCAGCGTACGGGTTAGGATTAGGGGACGGCTGAGGGTCAGGCTTCGGGGAAGGGTTAGGGTTAGGGTTCGGGCTAGGGTTAGGGTTAGGGGACGGGGACGGTTTAGGGTCCAGGTGATGGTACGACAACGCTCTAGGGGGAGCGTACGTGTGAGGGCGCGGGTTAGTGTCAGCGTACGGGTTAGGATTAGGGGACGGCTGAGGGTCAGGCTTCGGGGAAGGGTTAGGGTTAGGCTTCGGGCTAGGGTTAGGGTTAGGGGACGGGGACGGTTTAGGGTCCAGGTGAGGGTACGACAACGCTCTAGGGGGAGCGTACGTGCGAGGGCGCGGGTTAGTGTCAGCGTACGGGTTAGGATTAGGGGACGGGAGAGGGTCAGGCTTCGGGGAAGGGTTAGGGTTAGGGTTCGGGCTAGGGTTAGGGTTAGGGGACGGGGACGGTTTAGGGTCCAGGTGAGGGTACGACAACGCTCTAGGGGGAGCGTACATGTGAGGGCGCGGGTTAGTGTCAGCGTACGGTTTAGGATTAGGGGACGGGTGAGTGTCAGGCTTCGGGGAAGGGTTAGGGTTAGGGTTCGGGCTAGGGTTAGGGTTAGGGGACGGGGACGGTTTAGGGTCCAGGTGAGGGTACGACAACGCTCTAGGGGGAGCGTACGTGTGAGGGCGCGGGTTAGTGTCAGCGTACGGGTTAGGATTAGGGGACGGCTGAGGGTCAGGCTTCGGGGAAGGGTTAGGGTTAGGCTTCGGGCTAGGGTTAGGGTTAGGGGACGGGGACGGTTTAGGGTCCAGGTGAGGGTACGACAACGCTCTAGGGGGAGCGTACGTGTGAGGGCGCGGGTTAGTGTCAGCGTACGGGTTAGGATTAGGGGTCGGCTGAGGGTCAGGCTTCGGGGAAGGGTTAGGGTTAGGGTTCGGGCTAGGGTTAGGGTTAGGGGACGGGGACGGTTTAGGGTCCAGGTGAGGGTACGACAACGCTCTAGGGGGAGCGTACGTGTGAGGGCGCGGGTTAGTGTCAGCGTACGGGTTAGGATTAGGGGACGGCTGAGGGTCAGGCTTCGGGGAAGGGTTAGGGTTAGGGTTCGGGCTAGGGTTAGGGTTAGGGGACGGGGACGGTTTAGGGTCCAGGTGAGGGTACGACAACGCTCTAGGGGGAGCGTACGTGTGAGGGCGCGGGTTAGTGTCAGCGTACGGGTTAGGATTAGGGGACGGCTGAGGGTCAGGCTTCGGGGAAGGGTTAGGGTTAGGCTTCGGGCTAGGGTTAGGGTTAGGGGACGGGGACGGTTTAGGGTCCAGGTGAGGGTACGACAACGCTCTAGGGGGAGCGTACGTGTGAGGGCGCGTGTTAGTGTCAGCGTACGGGTTAGGATTAGGGGACGGCTGAGGGTCAGGCTTCGGGGAAGGGTTAGGGTTAGGGTTCGGGCTAGGGTTA
This sequence comes from Globicephala melas, assembly GCF_963455315.2. Taxonomy (NCBI): domain Eukaryota; kingdom Metazoa; phylum Chordata; class Mammalia; order Artiodactyla; family Delphinidae; genus Globicephala; species Globicephala melas. Next base: position 49,831 of record NW_027207816.1, read on the forward strand.
GGGTTAGGGGACGGGGACGGTTTAGGGTCCAGGTGAGGGTACGACAATGCTCTAGGGGGAGCGTACGTGTGAGGGCGCGGGTTAGTGTCAGCGTACGGGTTAGGATTAGGGGTCGGCTGAGGGTCAGGCTTCGGGGAAGGGTTAGGGTTAGGGTTCGGGCTAGGGTTAGGGTTAGGGGACGGGGACGGTTTAGGGTCCAGGTGAGGGTACGACAACGCTCTAGGGGGAGCGTACGTGTGAGGGCGCGGGTTAGTGTCAGCGTACGGGTTAGGATTAGGGGACGGCTGAGGGTCAGGCTTCGGGGAAGGGTTAGGGTTAGGGTTCGGGCTAGGGTTAGGGTTAGGGGACGGGGACGGTTTAGGGTCCAGGTGAGGGTACGACAACGCTCTAGGGGGAGCGTACGTGTGAGGGCGCGGGTTAGTGTCAGCGTACGGGTTAGGATTAGGGGACGGCTGAGGGTCAGGCTTCGGGGAAGGGTTAGGGTTAGGCTTCGGGCTAGGGTTAGGGTTAGGGGACGGGGACGGTTTAGGGTCCAGGTGAGGGTACGACAACGCTCTAGGGGGAGCGTACGTGTGAGGGCGCGGGTTAGTGTCAGCGTACGGGTTAGGATTAGGGGACGGCTGAGGGTCAGGCTTCGGGGAAGGGTTAGGGTTAGTCTTCGGGCTAGGGTTAGGGTTAGGGGACGGGGATGGTTTAGGGTCCAGGTGAGGGTACGACAACACTCTAGGGGGAGCGTACGTGTGAGGGCGCGGGTTAGTGTCAGCGTACGGGTTAGGATTAGGGGACGGCTGAGGGTCAGGCTTCGGGGAAGGGTTAGGGTTAGGCTTCGGGCTAGGGTTAGGGTTAGGGGACGGGGACGGTTTAGGGTCCAGGTGAGGGTACGACAACGCTCTAGGGGGAGCGTACGTGCGAGGGCGCGGGTTAGTGTCAGCGTACGGGTTAGGATTAGGGGACGGGTGAGGGTCAGGCTTCGGGGAAGGGTTAGGGTTAGGGTTCGGGCTAGGGTTAGGGTTAGGGGACGGGGACGGTTTAGGGTCCAGGTGAGGGTACGACAACGCTCTAGGGGGAGCGTACGTGTGAGGGCGCGGGTTAGTGTCAGCGTACGGGTTAGGATTAGGGGACGGCTGAGGGTCAGGCTTCGGGGAAGGGGTAGGGTTAGGCTTCGGGCTAGGGTTAGGGTTAGGGGACGGGGACGGTTTAGGGTCCAGGTGAGGGTACGACAACGCTCTAGGGGGAGCGTACGTGTGAGGGCGCGGGTTAGTGTCAGCGTACGGGTTAGGATTAGGGGACGGCTGAGTGTCAGGCTTCGGGGAAGGGTTAGGGTTAGGCTTCGGGCTAGGGTTAGGGTTAGGGGACGGGGACGGTTTAGGGTCCAGGTGAGGGTACGACAACGCTCTAGGGGGAGCGTACGTGCGAGGGCGCGGGTTAGTGTCAGCGTACGGGTTAGGATTAGGGGACGGCTGAGGGTCAGGCTTCGGGGAAGGGTTAGGGTTAGGGTTCGGGCTAGGGTTAGGGTTAGGGGACGGGGACGGTTTAGGGTCCAGGTGAGGGTACGACAACGCTCTAGGGGGAGCGTACGTGTGAGGGCGCGGGTTAGTGTCAGCGTACGGGTTAGGATTAGGGGACGGCTGAGGGTCAGGCTTCGGGGAAGGGTTAGGGTTAGGCTTCGGGCTAGGGTTAGGGTTAGGGGACGGGGACGGTTTAGGGTCCAGGTGAGGGTACGACAACGCTCTAGGGGGAGCGTACGTGCGAGGGCGCGGGTTAGTGTCAGCGTACGGGTTAGGATTAGGGGACGGGAGAGGGTCAGGCTTCGGGGAAGGGTTAGGGTTAGGGTTCGGGCTAGGGTTAGGGTTAGGGGACGGGGACGGTTTAGGGTCCAGGTGAGGGTACGACAACGCTCTAGGGGGAGCGTACATGTGAGGGCGCGGGTTAGTGTCAGCGTACGGTTTAGGATTAGGGGACGGGTGAGGGTCAGGCTTCGGGGAAGGGTTAGGGTTAGGCTTCGGGCTAGGGTTAGGGTTAGGGGACGGGGACGGTTTAGGGTCCAGGTGAGGGTACGACAACGCTCTAGGGGGAGCGTACGTGTGAGGGCGCGGGTTAGTGTCAGCGTACGGGTTAGGATTAGGGGACGGCTGAGGGTCAGGCTTCGGGGAAGGGTTAGGGTTAGGCTTCGGGCTAGGGTTAGGGTTAGGGGACGGGGACGGTTTAGGGTCCAGGTGAGTGTACGACAACGCTCTAGGGGGAGCGTACGTGTGAGGGCGCGGGTTAGTGTCAGCGTACGGGTTAGGATTAGGGGTCGGCTGAGGGTCAGGCTTCGGGGAAGGGTTAGGGTTAGGGTTCGGGCTAGGGTTAGGGTTAGGGGACGGGGACGGTTTAGGGTCCAGGTGAGGGTACGACAACGCTCTAGGGGGAGCGTACGTGTGAGGGCGCGGGTTAGTGTCAGCGTACGGGTTAGGATTAGGGGACGGCTGAGGGTCAGGCTTCGGGGAAGGGTTAGGGTTAGGCTTCGGGCTAGGGTTAGGGTTAGGGGACGGGGACGGTTTAGGGTCCAGGTGAGGGTACGACAACGCTCTAGGGGGAGCGTACGTGTGAGGGCGCGTGTTAGTGTCAGCGTACGGGTTAGGATTAGGGGACGGCTGAGGGTCAGGCTTCGGGGAAGGGTTAGGGTTAGGCTTCGGGCTAGGGTTAGGGTTAGGGGACGGGGACGGTTTAGGGTCCAGGTGAGGGTACGACAACGCTCTAGGGGGAGCGTACGTGTGAGGGCGCGGGTTAGTGTCAGCGTACGGGTTAGGATTAGGGGACGGCTGAGGGTCAGGCTTCGGGGAAGGGTTAGGGTTAGGGTTCGGGCTAGGGTTAGGGTTAGGGGACGGGGACGGTTTAGGGTCCAGGTGAGGGTACGACAACGCTCTAGGGGGAGCGTACGTGCGAGGGCGCGGGTTAGTGTCAGCGTACGGGTTAGGATTAGGGGTCGGCTGAGGGTCAGGCTTCGGGGAAGGGTTAGGGTTAGGGTTCGGGCTAGGGTTAGGGTTAGGGGACGGGGACGGTTTAGGGTCCAGGTGAGGGTACGACAACGCTCTAGGGGGAGCGTACGTGTGAGGGCGCGGGTTAGTGTCAGCGTACGGGTTAGGATTAGGGGACGGCTGAGGGTCAGGCTTCGGGGAAGGGGTAGGGTTAGGCTTCGGGCTAGGGTTAGGGTTAGGGGACGGGGACGGTTTAGGGTCCAGGTGAGGGTACGACAACGCTCTAGGGGGAGCGTACGTGTGAGGGCGCGGGTTAGTGTCAGCGTACGGGTTAGGATTAGGGGACGGCTGAGGGTCAGGCTTCGGGGAAGGGTTAGGGTTAGGCTTCGGGCTAGGGTTAGGGTTAGGGGACGGGGACGGTTTAGGGTCCAGGTGAGGGTACGACAACGCTCTAGGGGGAGCGTACGTGCGAGGGCGCGGGTTAGTGTCAGCGTACGGGTTAGGATTAGGGGACGGGTGAGGGTCAGGCTTCGGGGAAGGGTTAGGGTTAGGGTTCGGGCTAGGGTTAGGGTTAGGGGACGGGGACGGTTTAGGGTCCAGGTGAGGGTACGACAACGCTCTAGGGGGAGCGTACGTGTGAGGGCGCGGGTTAGTGTCAGCGTACGGGTTAGGATTAGGGGACGGCTGAGGGTCAGGCTTCGGGGAAGGGGTAGGGTTAGGCTTCGGGCTAGGGTTAGGGTTAGGGGACGGGGACGGTTTAGGGTCCAGGTGAGGGTACGACAACGCTCTAGGGGGAGCGTACGTGTGAGGGCGCGGGTTAGTGTCAGCGTACGGGTTAGGATTAGGGGACGGCTGAGGGTCAGGCTTCGGGGAAGGGTTAGGGTTAGGCTTCGGGCTAGGGTTAGGGTTAGGGGACGGGGACGGTTTAGGGTCCAGGTGAGGGTACGACAACGCTCTAGGGGGAGCGTACGTGCGAGGGCGCGGGTTAGTGTCAGCGTACGGGTTAGGATTAGGGGACGGGTGAGGGTCAGGCTTCGGGGAAGGGTTAGGGTTAGGGTTCGGGCTAGGGTTAGGGTTAGGGGACGGGGACGGTTTAGGGTCCAGGTGAGGGTACGACAACGCTCTAGGGGGAGCGTACGTGTGAGGGCGCGGGTTAGTGTCAGCGTACGGGTTAGGATTAGGGGACGGCTGAGGGTCAGGCTTCGGGGAAGGGTTAGGGTTAGGCTTCGGGCTAGGGTTAGGGTTAGGGGACGGGGACGGTTTAGGGTCCAGGTGAGGGTACGACAACGCTCTAGGGGGAGCGTACGTGTGAGGGCGCGGGTTAGTGTCAGCGTACGGGTTAGGATTAGGGGACGGATGAGGGTCAGGCTTCGGGGAAGGGTTAGGGTTAGGGTTAGGGTTAGGGGACGGGGACTGTTTAGGGTCCAGGTGAGGGTACGACAACGCTCTAGGGGGAGCGTACGTGTGAGGGCGCGGGTTAGTGTCAGCGTACGGGTTAGGATTAGGGGACGGCTGAGGGTCAGGCTTCGGGGAAGGGTTAGGGTTAGGGTTCGGGCTAGGGTTAGGGTTAGGGGACGGGGACGGTTTAGGGTCCAGGTGAGGGTACGACAACGCTCTAGGGGGAGCGTACGTGTGAGGGCGCGGGTTAGTGTCAGCGTACGGGTTAGGATTAGGGGACGGCTGAGGGTCAGGCTTCGGGGAAGCGTTAGGGTTAGGCTTCGGGCTAGGGTTAGGGTTAGGGGACGGGGACGGTTTAGGGTCCAGGTGAGGGTACGACAACGCTCTAGGGGGAGCGTACGTGTGAGGGCGCGGGTTAGTGTCAGCGTACGGGTTAGGATTAGGGGACTTGTGAGGGTCAGGCTTCGGGGAAGGGTTAGGGTTAGGGTTCGGGCTAGGGTTAGGGTTAGGGGACGGGGACGGTTTAGGGTCCAGGTGAGGGTACGACAACGCTCTAGGGGGAGCGTACGTGTGAGGGCGCGGGTTAGTGTCAGCGTACGGGTTAGGATTAGGGGACGGGTGAGGGTCAGGCTTCGGGGAAGGGTTAGGGTTAGGGTTCGGGCTAGGGTTAGGGTTAGGGGACGGGGACGGTTTAGGGTCCAGGTGAGGGTACGACAACGCTCTAGGGGGAGCGTACGTGTGAGGGCGCGGGTTAGTGTCAGCGTACGGGTTAGGATTAGGGGACGGCTGAGGGTCAGGCTTCGGGGAAGGGGTAGGGTTAGGGTTCGGGCTAGGGTTAGGGTTAGGGGACGGGGACGGTTTAGGGTCCAGGTGAGGGTACGACAACGCTCTAGGGGGAGCGTACGTGTGAGGGCGCGGGTTAGTGTCAGCGTACGGGTTAGGATTAGGGGACGGCTGAGGGTCAGGCTTCGGGGAAGGGGTAGGGTTAGGCTTCGGGCTAGGGTTAGGGTTAGGGGACGGGGACGGTTTAGGGTCCAGGTGAGGGTACAACAACGCTCTAGGGGGAGCGTACGTGTGAGGGCGCGGGTTAGTGTCAGCGTACGGGTTAGGATTAGGGGACGGCTGAGGGTCAGGCTTCGGGGAAGGGGTAGGGTTAGGCTTCGGGCTAGGGTTAGGGTTAGGGGACGGGGACGGTTTAGGGTCCAGGTGAGGGTACGACAACGCTCTAGGGGGAGCGTACGTGTGAGGGCGCGGGTTAGTGTCAGCGTACGGGTTAGGATTAGGGGACGGCTGAGTGTCAGGCTTCGGGGAAGGGTTAGGGTTAGGCTTCGGGCTAGGGTTAGGGTTAGGGGACGGGGACGGTTTAGGGTCCAGGTGAGGGTACGACAACGCTCTAGGGGGAGCGTACGTGCGAGGGCGCGGGTTAGTGTCAGCGTACGGGTTAGGATTAGGGGACGGCTGAGGGTCAGGCTTCGGGGAAGGGTTAGGGTTAGGGTTCGGGCTAGGGTTAGGGTTAGGGGACGGGGACGGTTTAGGGTCCAGGTGAGGGTACGACAACGCTCTAGGGGGAGCGTACGTGTGAGGACGCGGGTTAGTGTCAGCGTACGGGTTAGGATTAGGGGACGGCTGAGGGTCAGGCTTCGGGGAAGGGTTAGGGTTAGGCTTCGGGCTAGGGTTAGGGTTAGGGGACGGGGACGGTTTAGGGTCCAGGTGAGGGTACGACAACGCTCTAGGGGGAGCGTACGTGCGAGGGCGCGGGTTAGTGTCAGCGTACGGGTTAGGATTAGGGGACGGGAGAGGGTCAGGCTTCGGGGAAGGGTTAGGGTTAGGCTTCGGGCTAGGGTTAGGGTTAGGGGACGGGGACGGTTTAGGGTCCAGGTGAGGGTACGACAACGCTCTAGGGGGAGCGTACGTGTGAGGGCGCGGGTTAGTGTCAGCGTACGGTTTAGGATTAGGGGACGGGTGAGGGTCAGGCTTCGGGGAAGGGTTAGGGTTAGGGTTCGGGCTAGGGTTAGGGTTAGGGGACGGGGACGGTTTAGGGTCCAGGTGAGGGTACGACAACGCTCTAGGGGGAGCGTACGTGTGAGGGCGCGGGTTAGTGTCAGCGTACGGGTTAGGATTAGGGGACGGCTGAGGGTCAGGCTTCGGGGAAGGGTTAGGGTTAGGCTTCGGGCTAGGGTTAGTGTTAGGGGACGGGGACGGTTTAGGGTCCAGGTGAGGGTACGACAACGCTCTAGGGGGAGCGTACGTGTGAGGGCGCGGGTTAGTGTCAGCGTACGGGTTAGGATTAGGGGACGGCTGAGGGTCAGGCTTCGGGGAAGGGTTAGGGTTAGGGTTCGGGCTAGGGTTAGGGTTAGGGGACGGGGACGGTTTAGGGTCCAGGTGAGGGTACGACAACGCTCTAGGGGGAGCGTACGTGCGAGGGCGCGGGTTAGTGTCAGCGTACGGGTTAGGATTAGGGGACGGGTGAGGGTCAGGCTTCGGGGAAGGGTTAGGGTTAGGGTTCGGGCTAGGGTTAGGGTTAGGGGACGGGGACGGTTTAGGGTCCAGGTGAGGGTACGACAACGCTCTAGGGGGAGCGTACGTGTGAGGGCGCGGGTTAGTGTCAGCGTACGGGTTAGGATTAGGGGACGGCTGAGGGTCAGGCTTCGGGGAAGGGTTAGGGTTAGGCTTCGGGCTAGGGTTAGGGTTAGGGGACGGGGACGGTTTAGGGTCCAGGTGAGGGTACGACAACGCTCTAGGGGGAGCGTACGTGTGAGGGCGCGGGTTAGTGTCAGCGTACGGGTTAGGATTAGGGGACGGATGAGGGTCAGGCTTCGGGGAAGGGTTAGGGTTAGGGTTAGGGTTAGGGGACGGGGACTGTTTAGGGTCCAGGTGAGGGTACGACAACGCTCTAGGGGGAGCGTACGTGTGAGGGCGCGGGTTAGTGTCAGCGTACGGGTTAGGATTAGGGGACGGCTGAGGGTCAGGCTTCGGGGAAGGGTTAGGGTTAGGGTTCGGGCTAGGGTTAGGGTTAGGGGACGGGGACGGTTTAGGGTCCAGGTGAGGGTACGACAACGCTCTAGGGGGAGCGTACGTGTGAGGGCGCGGGTTAGTGTCAGCGTACGGGTTAGGATTAGGGGACGGCTGAGGGTCAGGCTTCGGGGAAGCGTTAGGGTTAGGCTTCGGGCTAGGGTTAGGGTTAGGGGACGGGGACGGTTTAGGGTCCAGGTGAGGGTACGACAACGCTCTAGGGGGAGCGTACGTGTGAGGGCGCGGGTTAGTTTCAGCGTACGGGTTAGGATTAGGGGACTTGTGAGGGTCAGGCTTCGGGGAAGGGTTAGGGTTAGGGTTCGGGCTAGGGTTAGGGTTAGGGGACGGGGACGGTTTAGGGTCCAGGTGAGGGTACGACAACGCTCTAGGGGGAGCGTACGTGTGAGGGCGCGGGTTAGTGTCAGCGTACGGGTTAGGATTAGGGGACGGGTGAGGGTCAGGCTTCGGGGAAGGGTTAGGGTTAGGGTTCGGGCTAGGGTTAGGGTTAGGGGACGGGGACGGTTTAGGGTCCAGGTGAGGGTACGACAACGCTCTAGGGGGAGCGTACGTGTGAGGGCGCGGGTTAGTGTCAGCGTACGGGTTAGGATTAGGGGACGGCTGAGGGTCAGGCTTCGGGGAAGGGGTAGGGTTAGGGTTCGGGCTAGGGTTAGGGTTAGGGGACGGGGACGGTTTAGGGTCCAGGTGAGGGTACGACAACGCTCTAGGGGGAGCGTACGTGTGAGGGCGCGGGTTAGTGTCAGCGTACGGGTTAGGATTAGGGGACGGCTGAGGGTCAGGCTTCGGGGAAGGGGTAGGGTTAGGCTTCGGGCTAGGGTTAGGGTTAGGGGACGGGGACGGTTTAGGGTCCAGGTGAGGGTACAACAACGCTCTAGGGGGAGCGTACGTGTGAGGGCGCGGGTTAGTGTCAGCGTACGGGTTAGGATTAGGGGACGGCTGAGGGTCAGGCTTCGGGGAAGGGGTAGGGTTAGGCTTCGGGCTAGGGTTAGGGTTAGGGGACGGGGACGGTTTAGGGTCCAGGTGAGGGTACGACAACGCTCTAGGGGGAGCGTACGTGTGAGGGCGCGGGTTAGTGTCAGCGTACGGGTTAGGATTAGGGGACGGCTGAGTGTCAGGCTTCGGGGAAGGGTTAGGATTAGGCTTCGGGCTAGGGTTAGGGTTAGGGGACGGGGACGGTTTAGGGTCCAGGTGAGCGTACGACAACGCTCTAGGGGGAGCGTACGTGCGAGGGCGCGGGTTAGTGTCAGCGTACGGGTTAGGATTAGGGGACGGCTGAGGGTCAGGCTTCGGGGAAGGGTTAGGGTTAGGGTTCGGGCTAGGGTTAGGGTTAGGGGACGGGGACGGTTTAGGGTCCAGGTGAGGGTACGACAACGCTCTAGGGGGAGCGTACGTGTGAGGGCGCGGGTTAGTGTCAGCGTACGGGTTAGGATTAGGGGACGGCTGAGGGTCAGGCTTCGGGGAAGGGTTAGGGTTAGGCTTCGGGCTAGGGTTAGGGTTAGGGGACGGGGACGGTTTAGGGTCCAGGTGAGGGTACGACAACGCTCTAGGGGGAGCGTACGTGCGAGGGCGCGGGTTAGTGTCAGCGTACGGGTTAGGATTAGGGGACGGGAGAGGGTCAGGCTTCGGGGAAGGGTTAGGGTTAGGGTTCGGGCTAGGGTTAGGGTTAGGGGACGGGGACGGTTTAGGGTCCAGGTGAGGGTACGACAACGCTCTAGGGGGAGCGTACATGTGAGGGCGCGGGTTAGTGTCAGCGTACGGTTTAGGATTAGGGGACGGGTGAGGGTCAGGCTTCGGGGAAGGGTTAGGGTTAGGGTTCGGGCTAGGGTTAGGGTTAGGGGACGGGGACGGTTTAGGGTCCAGGTGAGGGTACGACAACGCTCTAGGGGGAGCGTACGTGTGAGGGCGCGGGTTAGTGTCAGCGTACGGGTTAGGATTAGGGGACGGCTGAGTGTCAGGCTTCGGGGAAGGGTTAGGGTTAGGCTTCGGGCTAGGGTTAGGGTTAGGGGACGGGGACGGTTTAGGGTCCAGGTGAGGGTACGACAACGCTCTAGGGGGAGCGTACGTGCGAGGGCGCGGGTTAGTGTCAGCGTACGGGTTAGGATTAGGGGACGGCTGAGGGTCAGGCTTCGGGGAAGGGTTAGGGTTAGGGTTCGGGCTAGGGTTAGGGTTAGGGGACGGGGACGGTTTAGGGTCCAGGTGAGGGTACGACAACGCTCTAGGGGGAGCGTACGTGTGAGGGCGCGGGTTAGTGTCAGCGTACGGGTTAGGATTAGGGGACGGCTGAGGGTCAGGCTTCGGGGAAGGGTTAGGGTTAGGCTTCGGGCTAGGGTTAGGGTTAGGGGACGGGGACGGTTTAGGGTCCAGGTGAGGGTACGACAACGCTCTAGGGGGAGCGTACGTGCGAGGGCGCGGGTTAGTGTCAGCGTACGGGTTAGGATTAGGGGACGGGAGAGGGTCAGGCTTCGGGGAAGGGTTAGGGTTAGGGTTCGGGCTAGGGTTAGGGTTAGGGGACGGGGACGGTTTAGGGTCCAGGTGAGGGTACGACAACGCTCTAGGGGGAGCGTACATGTGAGGGCGCGGGTTAGTGTCAGCGTACGGTTTAGGATTAGGGGACGGGTGAGGGTCAGGCTTCGGGGAAGGGTTAGGGTTAGGGTTCGGGCTAGGGTTAGGGTTAGGGGACGGGGACGGTTTAGGGTCCAGGTGAGGGTACGACAACGCTCTAGGGGGAGCGTACGTGTGAGGGCGCGGGTTAGTGTCAGCGTACGGGTTAGGATTAGGGGACGGCTGAGTGTCAGGCTTCGGGGAAGGGTTAGGGTTAGGCTTCGGGCTAGGGTTAGGGTTAGGGGACGGGGACGGTTTAGGGTCCAGGTGAGGGTACGACAACGCTCTAGGGGGAGCGTACGTGCGAGGGCGCGGGTTAGTGTCAGCGTACGGGTTAGGATTAGGGGACGGCTGAGGGTCAGGCTTCGGGGAAGGGTTAGGGTTAGGGTTCGGGCTAGGGTTAGGGTTAGGGGACGGGGACGGTTTAGGGTCCAGGTGAGGGTACGACAACGCTCTAGGGGGAGCGTACGTGTGAGGGCGCGGGTTAGTGTCAGCGTACGGGTTAGGATTAGGGGACGGCTGAGGGTCAGGCTTCGGGGAAGGGTTAGGGTTAGGCTTCGGGCTAGGGTTAGGGTTAGGGGACGGGGACGGTTTAGGGTCCAGGTGAGGGTACGACAACGCTCTAGGGGGAGCGTACGTGCGAGGGCGCGGGTTAGTGTCAGCGTACGGGTTAGGATTAGGGGACGGGAGAGGGTCAGGCTTCGGGGAAGGGTTAGGGTTAGGGTTCGGGCTAGGGTTAGGGTTAGGGGACGGGGACGGTTTAGGGTCCAGGTGAGGGTACGACAACGCTCTAGGGGGAGCGTACATGTGAGGGCGCGGGTTAGTGTCAGCGTACGGTTTAGGATTAGGGGACGGGTGAGGGTCAGGCTTCGGGGAAGGGTTAGGGTTAGGGTTCGGGCTAGGGTTAGGGTTAGGGGACGGGGACGGTTTAGGGGCCAGGTGAGGGTACGACAACGCTCTAGGGGGAGCGTACGTGTGAGGGCGCGGGTTAGTGTCAGCGTACGGGTTAGGATTAGGGGACGGCTGAGGGTCAGGCTTCGGGGAAGGGTTAGGGTTAGGCTTCGGGCTAGGGTTAGGGTTAGGGGACGGGGACGGTTTAGGGTCCAGGTGAGGGTACGACAACGCTCTAGGGGGAGCGTACGTGTGAGGGCGCGGGTTAGTGTCAGCGTACGGGTTAGGATTAGGGGTCGGCTGAGGGTCAGGCTTCGGGGAAGGGTTAGGGTTAGGGTTCGGGCTAGGGTTAGGGTTAGGGGACGGGGACGGTTTAGGGTCCAGGTGAGGGTACGACAACGCTCTAGGGGGAGCGTACGTGTGAGGGCGCGGGTTAGTGTCAGCGTACGGGTTAGGATTAGGGGACGGCTGAGGGTCAGGCTTCGGGGAAGGGTTAGGGTTAGGGTTCGGGCTAGGGTTAGGGTTAGGGGACGGGGACGGTTTAGGGTCCAGGTGAGGGTACGACAACGCTCTAGGGGGAGCGTACGTGTGAGGGCGCGGGTTAGTGTCAGCGTACGGGTTAGGATTAGGGGACGGCTGAGGGTCAGGCTTCGGGGAAGGGTTAGGGTTAGGCTTCGGGCTAGGGTTAGGGTTAGGGGACGGGGACGGTTTAGGGTCCAGGTGAGGGTACGACAACGCTCTAGGGGGAGCGTACGTGCGAGGGCGCGGGTTAGTGTCAGCATACGGGTTAGGATTAGGGGACGGGTGAGGGTCAGGCTTCGGGGAAGGGTTAGGGTTAGGGTTCGGGCTAGGGTTAGGGTTAGGGGACGGGGACGGTTTAGGGTCCAGGTGAGGGTACGACAACGCTCTAGGGGGAGCGTACGTGTGAGGGCGCGGGTTAGTGTCAGCGTACGGGTTAGGATTAGGGGACGGCTGAGGGTCAGGCTTCGGGGAAGGGTTAGGGTTAGGCTTCGGGCTAGGGTTAGGGTTAGGGGACGGGGACGGTTTAGGGTCCAGGTGAGGGTACGACAACGCTCTAGGGGGAGCGTACGTGTGAGGGCGCGGGTTAGTGTCAGCGTACGGGTTAGGATTAGGGGACGGATGAGGGTCAGGCTTCGGGGAAGGGTTAGGGTTAGGGTTCGGGCTAGGGTTAGGGTTAGGGGACGGGGACGGTTTAGGGTCCAGGTGAGGGTACGACAACGCTCTAGGGGGAGCGTACGTGTGAGGGCGCGGGTTAGTGTCAGCGTACGGGTTAGGATTAGGGGACGGCTGAGGGTCAGGCTTCGGGGAAGCGTTAGGGTTAGGCTTCGGGCTAGGGTTAGGGTTAGGGGACGGGGACGGTTTAGGGTCCAGGTGAGGGTACGACAACGCTCTAGGGGGAGCGTACGTGTGAGGGCGCGGGTTAGTGTCAGCGTACGGGTTAGGATTAGGGGACTTGTGAGGGTCAGGCTTCGGGGAAGGGTTAGGGTTAGGGTTCGGGCTAGGGTTAGGGTTAGGGGACGGGGACGGTTTAGGGTCCAGGTGAGGGTACGACAACGCTCTAGGGGGAGCGTACGTGTGAGGGCGCGGGTTAGTGTCAGCGTACGGGTTAGGATTAGGGGACGGGTGAGGGTCAGGCTTCGGGGAAGGGTTAGGGTTAGGGTTCGGGCTAGGGTTAGGGTTAGGGGACGGGGACGGTTTAGGGTCCAGGTGAGGGTACGACAACGCTCTAGGGGGAGCGTACGTGTGAGGGCGCGGGTTAGTGTCAGCGTACGGGTTAGGATTAGGGGACGGCTGAGGGTCAGGCTTCGGGGAAGGGGTAGGGTTAGGGTTCGGGCTAGGGTTAGGGTTAGGGGACGGGGACGGTTTAGGGTCCAGGTGAGGGTACGACAACGCTCTAGGGGGAGCGTACGTGTGAGGGCGCGGGTTAGTGTCAGCGTACGGGTTAGGATTAGGGGACGGCTGAGGGTCAGGCTTCGGGGAAGGGGTAGGGTTCGGCTTCGGGCTAGGGTTAGGGTTAGGGGACGGGGACGGTTTAGGGTCCAGGTGAGGGTACAACAACGCTCTAGGGGGAGCGTACGTGTGAGGGCGCGGGTTAGTGTCAGCGTACGGGTTAGGATTAGGGGACGGCTGAGGGTCAGGCTTCGGGGAAGGGGTAGGGTTAGGCTTCGGGCTAGGGTTAGGGTTAGGGGACGGGGACGGTTTAGGGTCCAGGTGAGGGTACGACAACGCTCTAGGGGGAGCGTACGTGTGAGGGCGCGGGTTAGTGTCAGCGTACGGGTTAGGATTAGGGGACGGCTGAGTGTCAGGCTTCGGGGAAGGGTTAGGGTTAGGCTTCGGGCTAGGGTTAGGGTTAGGGGACGGGGACGGTTTAGGGTCCAGGTGAGGGTACGACAACGCTCTAGGGGGAGCGTACGTGCGAGGGCGCGGGTTAGTGTCAGCGTACGGGTTAGGATTAGGGGACCGCTGAGGGTCAGGCTTCGGGGAAGGGTTAGGGTTAGGGTTCGGGCTAGGGTTAGGGTTAGGGGACGGGGACGGTTTAGGGTCCAGGTGAGGGTACGACAACGCTCTAGGGGGAGCGTACGTGTGAGGGCGCGGGTTAGTGTCAGCGTACGGGTTAGGATTAGGGGACGGCTGAGGGTCAGGCTTCGGGGAAGGGTTAGGGTTAGGCTTCGGGCTAGGGTTAGGGTTAGGGGACGGGGACGGTTTACGGTCCAGGTGAGGGTACGACAACGCTCTAGGGGGAGCGTACGTGCGAGGGCGCGGGTTAGTGTCAGCGTACGGGTTAGGATTAGGGGACGGGAGAGGGTCAGGCTTCGGGGAAGGGTTAGGGTTAGGGTTCGGGCTAGGGTTAGGGTTAGGGGACGGGGACGGTTTAGGGTCCAGGTGAGGGTACGACAACGCTGTAGGGGGAGCGTACATGTGAGGGCGCGGGTTAGTGTCAGCGTACGGTTTAGGATTAGGGGACGGGTGAGGGTCAGGCTTCGGGGAAGGGTTAGGGTTAGGGTTCGGGCTAGGGTTAGGGTTAGGGGACGGGGACGGTTTAGGGTCCAGGTGAAGGTACGACAACGCTCTAGGGGGAGCGTACGTGTGAGGGCGCGGGTTAGTGTCAGCGTACGGGTTAGGATTAGGGGACGGCTGAGGGTCAGGCTTCGGGGAAGGGTTAGGGTTAGGCTTCGGGCTAGGGTTAGGGTTAGGGGACGGGGACGGTTTAGGGTCCAGGTGAGGGTACGACAACGCTCTAGGGGGAGCGTACGTGTGAGGGCGCGGGTTAGTGTCAGCGTACGGGTTAGGATTAGGGGTCGGCTGAGGGTCAGGCTTCGGGGAAGGGTTAGGGTTAGGGTTCGGGCTAGGGTTAGGGTTAGGGGACGGGGACGGTTTAGGGTCCAGGTGAGGGTACGACAACGCTCTAGGGGGAGCGTACGTGTGAGGGCGCGGGTTAGTGTCAGCGTAAGGGTTAGGATTAGGGGACGGCTGAGGGTCAGGCTTCGGGGAAGGGTTAGGGTTAGGGTTCGGGCTAGGGTTAGGGTTAGGGGACGGGGACGGTTTAGGGTCCAGGTGAGGGTACGACAACGCTCTAGGGGGAGCGTACGTGTGAGGGCGCGGGTTAGTGTCAGCGTACGGGTTAGGATTAGGGGACGGCTGAGGGTCAGGCTTCGGGGAAGGGTTAGGGTTAGGGTTCGGGCTAGGGTTAGGGTTAGGGGACGGGGACGGTTTAGGGTCCAGGTGAGGGTACGACAACGCTCTAGGGGGAGCGTACGTGTGAGGGCGCGGGTTAGTGTCAGCGTACGGGTTAGGATTAGGGGACGGCTGAGGGTCAGGCTTCGGGGAAGGGTTAGGGTTAGGCTTCGGGCTAGGGTTAGGGTTAGGGGACGGGGACGGTTTAGGGTCCAGGTGAGGGTACGACAACGCTCTAGGGGGAGCGTACGTGTGAGGGCGCGGGTTAGTGTCAGCGTACGGGTTAGGATTAGGGGACGGGTGAGGGTCAGGCTTCGGGGAAGAGTTAGGGTTAGGGTTCGGGCTAGGGTTAGGGTTAGGGGACGGGGACGGTTTAGGGTCCAGGTGAGGGTACGACAACGCTCTAGGGGGAGCGTACGTGTGAGGGCGCGGGTTAGTGTCAGCGTACGGGTTAGGATTAGGGGACGGCTGAGGGTCAGGCTTCGGGGAAGGGTTAGGGTTAGGCTTCGGGCTAGGGTTAGGGTTAGGGGACGGGGACGGTTTAGGGTCCAGGTGAGGGTACGACAACGCTCTAGGGGGAGCGTACGTGTGAGGGCGCGGGTTAGTGTCAGCGTACGGGTTAGGATGAGGGGACGGATGAGGGTCAGGCTTCGGGGAAGGGTTAGGGTTAGGGTTAGGGTTAGGGGACGGGGACTGTTTAGGGTCCAGGTGAGGGTACGACAACGCTCTAGGGGGAGCGTACGTGTGAGGGCGCGGGTTAGTGTCAGCGTACGGGTTAGGATTAGGGGACGGCTGAGGGTCAGGCTTCGGGGAAGGGTTAGGGTTAGGGTTCGGGCTAGGGTTAGGGTTAGGGGACGGGGACGGTTTAGGGTCCAGGTGAGGGTACGACAACGCTCTAGGGGGAGCGTACGTGTGAGGGCGCGGGTTAGTGTCAGCGTACGGGTTAGGATTAGGGGACGGCTGAGGGTCAGGCTTCGGGGAAGCGTTAGGGTTAGGCTTCGGGCTAGGGTTAGGGTTAGGGGACGGGGACGGTTTAGGGTCCAGGTGAGGGTACGACAACGCTCTAGGGGGAGCGTACGTGTGAGGGCGCGGGTTAGTGTCAGCGTACGGGTTAGGATTAGGGGACTTGTGAGGGTCAGGCTTCGGGGAAGGGTTAGGGTTAGGGTTCGGGCTAGGGTTAGGGTTAGGGGACGGGGACGGTTTAGGGTCCAGGTGAGGGTACGACAACGCTCTAGGGGGAGCGTACGTGTGACGGCGCGGGTTAGTGTCAGCGTACGGGTTAGGATTAGGGGACGGGTGAGGGTCAGGCTTCGGGGAAGGGTTAGGGTTAGGGTTCGGGCTAGGGTTAGGGTTAGGGGACGGGGACGGTTTAGGGTCCAGGTGAGGGTACGACAACGCTCTAGGGGGAGCGTACGTGTGAGGGCGCGGGTTAGTGTCAGCGTACGGGTTAGGATTAGGGGACGGCTGAGGGTCAGGCTTCGGGGAAGGGGTAGGGTTAGGGTTCGGGCTAGGGTTAGGGTTAGGGGACGGGGACGGTTTAGGGTCCAGGTGAGGGTACGACAACGCTCTAGGGGGAGCGTACGTGTGAGGGCGCGGGTTAGTGTCAGCGTACGGGTTAGGATTAGGGGACGGCTGAGGGTCAGGCTTCGGGGAAGGGGTAGGGTTCGGCTTCGGGCTAGGGTTAGGGTTAGGGGACGGGGACGGTTTAGGGTCCAGGTGAGGGTACAACAACGCTCTAGGGGGAGCGTACGTGTGAGGGCGCGGGTTAGTGTCAGCGTACGGGTTAGGATTAGGGGACGGCTGAGGGTCAGGCTTCGGGGAAGGGGTAGGGTTAGGCTTCGGGCTAGGGTTAGGGTTAGGGGACGGGGACGGTTTAGGGTCCAGGTGAGGGTACGACAACGCTCTAGGGGGAGCGTACGTGTGAGGGCGCGGGTTAGTGTCAGCGTACGGGTTAGGATTAGGGGACGGCTGAGTGTCAGGCTTCGGGGAAGGGTTAGGGTTAGGCTTCGGGCTAGGGTTAGGGTTAGGGGACGGGGACGGTTTAGGGTCCAGGTGAGGGTACGACAACGCTCTAGGGGGAGCGTACGTGCGAGGGCGCGGGTTAGTGTCAGCGTACGGGTTAGGATTAGGGGACCGCTGAGGGTCAGGCTTCGGGGAAGGGTTAGGGTTAGGGTTCGGGCTAGGGTTAGGGTTAGGGGACGGGGACGGTTTAGGGTCCAGGTGAGGGTACGACAACGCTCTAGGGGGAGCGTACGTGTGAGGGCGCGGGTTAGTGTCAGCGTACGGGTTAGGATTAGGGGACGGCTGAGGGTCAGGCTTCGGGGAAGGGTTAGGGTTAGGCTTCGGGCTAGGGTTAGGGTTAGGGGACGGGGACGGTTTACGGTCCAGGTGAGGGTACGACAACGCTCTAGGGGGAGCGTACGTGCGAGGGCGCGGGTTAGTGTCAGCGTACGGGTTAGGATTAGGGGACGGGAGAGGGTCAGGCTTCGGGGAAGGGTTAGGGTTAGGGTTCGGGCTAGGGTTAGGGTTAGGGGACGGGGACGGTTTAGGGTCCAGGTGAGGGTACGACAACGCTGTAGGGGGAGCGTACATGTGAGGGCGCGGGTTAGTGTCAGCGTACGGTTTAGGATTAGGGGACGGGTGAGGGTCAGGCTTCGGGGAAGGGTTAGGGTTAGGGTTCGGGCTAGGGTTAGGGTTAGGGGACGGGGACGGTTTAGGGTCCAGGTGAAGGTACGACAACGCTCTAGGGGGAGCGTACGTGTGAGGGCGCGGGTTAGTGTCAGCGTACGGGTTAGGATTAGGGGACGGCTGAGGGTCAGGCTTCGGGGAAGGGTTAGGGTTAGGCTTCGGGCTAGGGTTAGGGTTAGGGGACGGGGACGGTTTAGGGTCCAGGTGAGGGTACGACAACGCTCTAGGGGGAGCGTACGTGTGAGGGCGCGGGTTAGTGTCAGCGTACGGGTTAGGATTAGGGGTCGGCTGAGGGTCAGGCTTCGGGGAAGGGTTAGGGTTAGGGTTCGGGCTAGGGTTAGGGTTAGGGGACGGGGACGGTTTAGGGTCCAGGTGAGGGTACGACAACGCTCTAGGGGGAGCGTACGTGTGAGGGCGCGGGTTAGTGTCAGCGTAAGGGTTAGGATTAGGGGACGGCTGAGGGTCAGGCTTCGGGGAAGGGTTAGGGTTAGGGTTCGGGCTAGGGTTAGGGTTAGGGGACGGGGACGGTTTAGGGTCCAGGTGAGGGTACGACAACGCTCTAGGGGGAGCGTACGTGTGAGGGCGCGGGTTAGTGTCAGCGTACGGGTTAGGATTAGGGGACGGCTGAGGGTCAGGCTTCGGGGAAGGGTTAGGGTTAGGGTTCGGGCTAGGGTTAGGGTTAGGGGACGGGGACGGTTTAGGGTCCAGGTGAGGGTACGACAACGCTCTAGGGGGAGCGTACGTGTGAGGGCGCGGGTTAGTGTCAGCGTACGGGTTAGGATTAGGGGACGGCTGAGGGTCAGGCTTCGGGGAAGGGTTAGGGTTAGGCTTCGGGCTAGGGTTAGGGTTAGGGGACGGGGACGGTTTAGGGTCCAGGTGAGGGTACGACAACGCTCTAGGGGGAGCGTACGTGTGAGGGCGCGGGTTAGTGTCAGCGTACGGGTTAGGATTAGGGGACGGGTGAGGGTCAGGCTTCGGGGAAGAGTTAGGGTTAGGGTTCGGGCTAGGGTTAGGGTTAGGGGACGGGGACGGTTTAGGGTCCAGGTGAGGGTACGACAACGCTCTAGGGGGAGCGTACGTGTGAGGGCGCGGGTTAGTGTCAGCGTACGGGTTAGGATTAGGGGACGGCTGAGGGTCAGGCTTCGGGGAAGGGTTAGGGTTAGGCTTCGGGCTAGGGTTAGGGTTAGGGGACGGGGACGGTTTAGGGTCCAGGTGAGGGTACGACAACGCTCTAGGGGGAGCGTACGTGTGAGGGCGCGGGTTAGTGTCAGCGTACGGGTTAGGATGAGGGGACGGATGAGGGTCAGGCTTCGGGGAAGGGTTAGGGTTAGGGTTAGGGTTAGGGGACGGGGACTGTTTAGGGTCCAGGTGAGGGTACGACAACGCTCTAGGGGGAGCGTACGTGTGAGGGCGCGGGTTAGTGTCAGCGTACGGGTTAGGATTAGGGGACGGCTGAGGGTCAGGCTTCGGGGAAGGGTTAGGGTTAGGGTTCGGGCTAGGGTTAGGGTTAGGGGACGGGGACGGTTTAGGGTCCAGGTGAGGGTACGACAACGCTCTAGGGGGAGCGTACGTGTGAGGGCGCGGGTTAGTGTCAGCGTACGGGTTAGGATTAGGGGACGGCTGAGGGTCAGGCTTCGGGGAAGCGTTAGGGTTAGGCTTCGGGCTAGGGTTAGGGTTAGGGGACGGGGACGGTTTAGGGTCCAGGTGAGGGTACGACAACGCTCTAGGGGGAGCGTACGTGTGAGGGCGCGGGTTAGTGTCAGCGTACGGGTTAGGATTAGGGGACTTGTGAGGGTCAGGCTTCGGGGAAGGGTTAGGGTTAGGGTTCGGGCTAGGGTTAGGGTTAGGGGACGGGGACGGTTTAGGGTCCAGGTGAGGGTACGACAACGCTCTAGGGGGAGCGTACGTGTGACGGCGCGGGTTAGTGTCAGCGTACGGGTTAGGATTAGGGGACGGGTGAGGGTCAGGCTTCGGGGAAGGGTTAGGGTTAGGGTTCGGGCTAGGGTTAGGGTTAGGGGACGGGGACGGTTTAGGGTCCAGGTGAGGGTACGACAACGCTCTAGGGGGAGCGTACGTGTGAGGGCGCGGGTTAGTGTCAGCGTACGGGTTAGGATTAGGGGACGGCTGAGGGTCAGGCTTCGGGGAAGGGGTAGGGTTAGGGTTCGGGCTAGGGTTAGGGTTAGGGGACGGGGACGGTTTAGGGTCCAGGTGAGGGTACGACAACGCTCTAGGGGGAGCGTACGTGTGAGGGCGCGGGTTAGTGTCAGCGTACGGGTTAGGATTAGGGGACGGCTGAGGGTCAGGCTTCGGGGAAGGGGTAGGGTTAGGCTTCGGGCTAGGGTTAGGGTTAGGGGACGGGGACGGTTTAGGGTCCAGGTGAGGGTACGACAACGCTCTAGGGGGAGCGTACGTGTGAGGGCGCGGGTTAGTGTCAGCGTGCGGGTTAGGATTAGGGGACGGCTGAGGGTCAGGCTTCGGGGAAGGGGTAGGGTTAGGCTTCGGGCTAGGGTTAGGGTTAGGGGACGGGGACGGTTTAGGGTCCAGGTGAGGGTACGACAACGCTCTAGGGGGAGCGTACGTGTGAGGGCGCGGGTTAGTGTCAGCGTACGGGTTAGGATTAGGGGACGGCTGAGGGTCAGGCTTCGGGGAAGGGTTAGGGTTAGGCTTCGGGCTAGGGTTAGGGTTAGGGGACGGGGACGGTTTAGGGTCCAGGTGAGGGTACGACAACGCTCTAGGGGGAGCGTACGTGTGAGGGCGCGGGTTAGTGTCAGCGTACGGGTTAGGATTAGGGGTCGGCTGAGGGTCAGGCTTCGGGGAAGGGTTAGGGTTAGGGTTCGGGCTAGGGTTAGGGTTAGGGGACGGGGACGGTTTAGGGTCCAGGTGAGGGTACGACAACGCTCTAGGGGGAGCGTACGTGTGAGGGCGCGGGTTAGTGTCAGCGTACGGGTTAGGATTAGGGGACGGCTGAGGGTCAGGCTTCGGGGAAGGGTTAGGGTTAGGGTTCGGGCTAGGGTTAGGGTTAGGGGACGGGGACGGTTTAGGGTCCAGGTGAGGGTACGACAACGCTCTAGGGGGAGCGTACGTGTGAGGGCGCGGGTTAGTGTCAGCGTACGGGTTAGGATTAGGGGACGGCTGAGGGTCAGGCTTCGGGGAAGGGTTAGGGTTAGGGTTCGGGCTAGGGTTAGGGTTAGGGGACGGGGACGGTTTAGGGTCCAGGTGAGGGTACGACAACGCTCTAGGGGGAGCGTACGTGTGAGGGCGCGGGTTAGTGTCAGCGTACGGGTTAGGATTAGGGGACGGCTGAGGGTCAGGCTTCGGGGAAGGGTTAGGGTTAGGCTTCGGGCTAGGGTTAGGGTTAGGGGACGGGGACGGTTTAGGGTCCAGGTGAGGGTACGACAATGCTCTAGGGGGAGCGTACGTGTGAGGACGCGGGTTAGTGTCAGCGTACGGGTTAGGATTAGGGGACGGCTGAGGGTCAGGCTTCGGGGAAGGGTTAGGGTTAGGCTTCGGGCTAGGGTTAGGGTTAGGGGACGGGGACGGTTTAGGGTCCAGGTGAGGGTACGACAACGCTCTAGGGGGAGCGTACGTGTGAGGGCGCGGGTTAGTGTCAGCGTACGGGTTAGGATTAGGGGACGGCTGAGGGTCAGGCTTCGGGGAAGGGTTAGGGTTAGGCTTCGGGCTAGGGTTAGGGTTAGGGGACGGGGACGGTTTAGGGTCCAGGTGAGGGTACGACAACGCTCTAGGGGGAGCGTACGTGCGAGGGCGCGGGTTAGTGTCAGCGTACGGGTTAGGATTAGGGGACGGGTGAGGGTCAGGCTTCGGGGAAGGGTTAGGGTTAGGGTTCGGGCTAGGGTTAGGGTTAGGGGACGGGGACGGTTTAGGGTCCAGGTGAGGGTACGACAACGCTCTAGGGGGAGCGTACGTGTGAGGGCGCGGGTTAGTGTCAGCGTACGGGTTAGGATTAGGGGACGGCTGAGGGTCAGGCTTCGGGGAAGGGTTAGGGTTAGGCTTCGGGCTAGGGTTAGGGTTAGGGGACGGGGACGGTTTAGGGTCCAGGTGAGGGTACGACAACGCTCTAGGGGGAGCGTACGTGTGAGGGCGCGGGTTAGTGTCAGCGTACGGGTTAGGATTAGGGGACGGATGAGGGTCAGGCTTCGGGGAAGGGTTAGGGTTAGGGTTAGGGTTAGGGGACGGGGACTGTTTAGGGTCCAGGTGAGGGTACGACAACGCTCTAGGGGGAGCGTACGTGTGAGGGCGCGGGTTAGTGTCAGCGTACGGGTTAGGATTAGGGGACGGCTGAGTGTCAGGCTTCGGGGAAGGGTTAGGGTTAGGCTTCGGGCTAGGGTTAGGGTTAGGGGACGGGGACGGTTTAGGGTCCAGGTGAGGGTACGACAACGCTCTAGGGGGAGCGTACGTGCGAGGGCGCGGGTTAGTGTCAGCGTACGGGTTAGGATTAGGGGACGGCTGAGGGTCAGGCTTCGGGGAAGGGTTAGGGTTAGGGTTCGGGCTAGGGTTAGGGTTAGGGGACGGGGACGGTTTAGGGTCCAGGTGAGGGTACGACAACGCTCTAGGGGGAGCGTACGTGTGAGGGCGCGGGTTAGTGTCAGCGTACGGGTTAGGATTAGGGGACGGCTGAGGGTCAGGCTTCGGGGAAGGGTTAGGGTTAGGCTTCGGGCTAGGGTTAGGGTTAGGGGACGGGGACGGTTTAGGGTCCAGGTGAGGGTACGACAACGCTCTAGGGGGAGCGTACGTGCGAGGGCGCGGGTTAGTGTCAGCGTACGGGTTAGGATTAGGGGACGGGAGAGGGTCAGGCTTCGGGGAAGGGTTAGGGTTAGGGTTCGGGCTAGGGTTAGGGTTAGGGGACGGGGACGGTTTAGGGTCCAGGTGAGGGTACGACAACGCTCTAGGGGGAGCGTACATGTGAGGGCGCGGGTTAGTGTCAGCGTACGGTTTAGGATTAGGGGACGGGTGAGTGTCAGGCTTCGGGGAAGGGTTAGGGTTAGGGTTCGGGCTAGGGTTAGGGTTAGGGGACGGGGACGGTTTAGGGTCCAGGTGAGGGTACGACAACGCTCTAGGGGGAGCGTACGTGTGAGGGCGCGGGTTAGTGTCAGCGTACGGGTTAGGATTAGGGGACGGCTGAGGGTCAGGCTTCGGGGAAGGGTTAGGGTTAGGCTTCGGGCTAGGGTTAGGGTTAGGGGACGGGGACGGTTTAGGGTCCAGGTGAGGGTACGACAACGCTCTAGGGGGAGCGTACGTGTGAGGGCGCGGGTTAGTGTCAGCGTACGGGTTAGGATTAGGGGTCGGCTGAGGGTCAGGCTTCGGGGAAGGGTTAGGGTTAGGGTTCGGGCTAGGGTTAGGGTTAGGGGACGGGGACGGTTTAGGGTCCAGGTGAGGGTACGACAACGCTCTAGGGGGAGCGTACGTGTGAGGGCGCGGGTTAGTGTCAGCGTACGGGTTAGGATTAGGGGACGGCTGAGGGTCAGGCTTCGGGGAAGGGTTAGGGTTAGGGTTCGGGCTAGGGTTAGGGTTAGGGGACGGGGACGGTTTAGGGTCCAGGTGAGGGTACGACAACGCTCTAGGGGGAGCGTACGTGTGAGGGCGCGGGTTAGTGTCAGCGTACGGGTTAGGATTAGGGGACGGCTGAGGGTCAGGCTTCGGGGAAGGGTTAGGGTTAGGCTTCGGGCTAGGGTTAGGGTTAGGGGACGGGGACGGTTTAGGGTCCAGGTGAGGGTACGACAACGCTCTAGGGGGAGCGTACGTGTGAGGGCGCGTGTTAGTGTCAGCGTACGGGTTAGGATTAGGGGACGGCTGAGGGTCAGGCTTCGGGGAAGGGTTAGGGTTAGGGTTCGGGCTAGGGTTAGGGTTAGGGGACGGGGACGGTTTAGGGTCCAGGTGAGGGTACGACAATGCTCTAGGGGGAGCGTACGTGTGAGGGCGCGGGTTAGTGTCAGCGTACGGGTTAGGATTAGGGGTCGGCTGAGGGTCAGGCTTCGGGGAAGGGTTAGGGTTAGGGTTCGGGCTAGGGTTAGGGTTAGGGGACGGGGACGGTTTAGGGTCCAGGTGAGGGTACGACAACGCTCTAGGGGGAGCGTACGTGTGAGGGCGCGGGTTAGTGTCAGCGTACGGGTTAGGATTAGGGGACGGCTGAGGGTCAGGCTTCGGGGAAGGGTTAGGGTTAGGGTTCGGGCTAGGGTTAGGGTTAGGGGACGGGGACGGTTTAGGGTCCAGGTGAGGGTACGACAACGCTCTAGGGGGAGCGTACGTGTGAGGGCGCGGGTTAGTGTCAGCGTACGGGTTAGGATTAGGGGACGGCTGAGGGTCAGGCTTCGGGGAAGGGTTAGGGTTAGGCTTCGGGCTAGGGTTAGGGTTAGGGGACGGGGACGGTTTAGGGTCCAGGTGAGGGTACGACAACGCTCTAGGGGGAGCGTACGTGTGAGGGCGCGGGTTAGTGTCAGCGTACGGGTTAGGATTAGGGGACGGCTGAGGGTCAGGCTTCGGGGAAGGGTTAGGGTTAGTCTTCGGGCTAGGGTTAGGGTTAGGGGACGGGGACGGTTTAGGGTCCAGGTGAGGGTACGACAACACTCTAGGGGGAGCGTACGTGTGAGGGCGCGGGTTAGTGTCAGCGTACGGGTTAGGATTAGGGGACGGCTGAGGGTCAGGCTTCGGGGAAGGGTTAGGGTTAGGCTTCGGGCTAGGGTTAGGGTTAGGGGACGGGGACGGTTTAGGGTCCAGGTGAGGGTACGACAACGCTCTAGGGGGAGCGTACGTGCGAGGGCGCGGGTTAGTGTCAGCGTACGGGTTAGGATTAGGGGACGGGTGAGGGTCAGGCTTCGGGGAAGGGTTAGGGTTAGGGTTCGGGCTAGGGTTAGGGTTAGGGGACGGGGACGGTTTAGGGTCCAGGTGAGGGTACGACAACGCTCTAGGGGGAGCGTACGTGTGAGGGCGCGGGTTAGTGTCAGCGTACGGGTTAGGATTAGGGGACGGCTGAGGGTCAGGCTTCGGGGAAGGGTTAGGGTTAGGGTTCGGGCTAGGGTTAGGGTTAGGGGACGGGGACGGTTTAGGGTCCAGGTGAGGGTACGACAACGCTCTAGGGGGAGCGTACGTGTGAGGGCGCGGGTTAGTGTCAGCGTACGGGTTAGGATTAGGGGACGGCTGAGTGTCAGGCTTCGGGGAAGGGTTAGGGTTAGGCTTCGGGCTAGGGTTAGGGTTAGGGGACGGGGACGGTTTAGGGTCCAGGTGAGGGTACGACAACGCTCTAGGGGGAGCGTACGTGCGAGGGCGCGGGTTAGTGTCAGCGTACGGGTTAGGATTAGGGGACGGCTGAGGGTCAGGCTTCGGGGAAGGGTTAGGGTTAGGGTTCGGGCTAGGGTTAGGGTTAGGGGACGGGGACGGTTTAGGGTCCAGGTGAGGGTACGACAACGCTCTAGGGGGAGCGTACGTGTGAGGGCGCGGGTTAGTGTCAGCGTACGGGTTAGGATTAGGGGACGGCTGAGGGTCAGGCTTCGGGGAAGGGTTAGGGTTAGGCTTCGGGCTAGGGTTAGGGTTAGGGGACGGGGACGGTTTAGGGTCCAGGTGAGGGTACGACAACGCTCTAGGGGGAGCGTACGTGCGAGGGCGCGGGTTAGTGTCAGCGTACGGGTTAGGATTAGGGGACGGGAGAGGGTCAGGCTTCGGGGAAGGGTTAGGGTTAGGGTTCGGGCTAGGGTTAGGGTTAGGGGACGGGGACGGTTTAGGGTCCAGGTGAGGGTACGACAACGCTCTAGGGGGAGCGTACATGTGAGGGCGCGGGTTAGTGTCAGCGTACGGTTTAGGATTAGGGGACGGGTGAGGGTCAGGCTTCGGGGAAGGGTTAGGGTTAGGCTTCGGGCTAGGGTTAGGGTTAGGGGACGGGGACGGTTTAGGGTCCAGGTGAGGGTACGACAACGCTCTAGGGGGAGCGTACGTGTGAGGGCGCGGGTTAGTGTCAGCGTACGGGTTAGGATTAGGGGACGGCTGAGGGTCAGGCTTCGGGGAAGGGTTAGGGTTAGGCTTCGGGCTAGGGTTAGGGTTAGGGGACGGGGACGGTTTAGGGTCCAGGTGAGGGTACGACAACGCTCTAGGGGGAGCGTACGTGTGAGGGCGCGGGTTAGTGTCAGCGTACGGGTTAGGATTAGGGGTCGGCTGAGGGTCAGGCTTCGGGGAAGGGTTAGGGTTAGGGTTCGGGCTAGGGTTAGGGTTAGGGGACGGGGACGGTTTAGGGTCCAGGTGAGGGTACGACAACGCTCTAGGGGGAGCGTACGTGTGAGGGCGCGGGTTAGTGTCAGCGTACGGGTTAGGATTAGGGGACGGCTGAGGGTCAGGCTTCGGGGAAGGGTTAGGGTTAGGCTTCGGGCTAGGGTTAGGGTTAGGGGACGGGGACGGTTTAGGGTCCAGGTGAGGGTACGACAACGCTCTAGGGGGAGCGTACGTGTGAGGGCGCGTGTTAGTGTCAGCGTACGGGTTAGGATTAGGGGACGGCTGAGGGTCAGGCTTCGGGGAAGGGTTAGGGTTAGGCTTCGGGCTAGGGTTAGGGTTAGGGGACGGGGACGGTTTAGGGTCCAGGTGAGGGTACGACAACGCTCTAGGGGGAGCGTACGTGTGAGGGCGCGGGTTAGTGTCAGCGTACGGGTTAGGATTAGGGGACGGCTGAGGGTCAGGCTTCGGGGAAGGGTTAGGGTTAGGGTTCGGGCTAGGGTTAGGGTTAGGGGACGGGGACGGTTTAGGGTCCAGGTGAGGGTACGACAACGCTCTAGGGGGAGCGTACGTGCGAGGGCGCGGGTTAGTGTCAGCGTACGGGTTAGGATTAGGGGTCGGCTGAGGGTCAGGCTTCGGGGAAGGGTTAGGGTTAGGGTTCGGGCTAGGGTTAGGGTTAGGGGACGGGGACGGTTTAGGGTCCAGGTGAGGGTACGACAACGCTCTAGGGGGAGCGTACGTGTGAGGGCGCGGGTTAGTGTCAGCGTACGGGTTAGGATTAGGGGACGGCTGAGGGTCAGGCTTCGGGGAAGGGGTAGGGTTAGGCTTCGGGCTAGGGTTAGGGTTAGGGGACGGGGACGGTTTAGGGTCCAGGTGAGGGTACGACAACGCTCTAGGGGGAGCGTACGTGTGAGGGCGCGGGTTAGTGTCAGCGTACGGGTTAGGATTAGGGGACGGCTGAGGGTCAGGCTTCGGGGAAGGGTTAGGGTTAGGCTTCGGGCTAGGGTTAGGGTTAGGGGACGGGGACGGTTTAGGGTCCAGGTGAGGGTACGACAACGCTCTAGGGGGAGCGTACGTGCGAGGGCGCGGGTTAGTGTCAGCGTACGGGTTAGGATTAGGGGACGGGTGAGGGTCAGGCTTCGGGGAAGGGTTAGGGTTAGGGTTCGGGCTAGGGTTAGGGTTAGGGGACGGGGACGGTTTAGGGTCCAGGTGAGGGTACGACAACGCTCTAGGGGGAGCGTACGTGTGAGGGCGCGGGTTAGTGTCAGCGTACGGGTTAGGATTAGGGGACGGCTGAGGGTCAGGCTTCGGGGAAGGGGTAGGGTTAGGCTTCGGGCTAGGGTTAGGGTTAGGGGACGGGGACGGTTTAGGGTCCAGGTGAGGGTACGACAACGCTCTAGGGGGAGCGTACGTGTGAGGGCGCGGGTTAGTGTCAGCGTACGGGTTAGGATTAGGGGACGGCTGAGGGTCAGGCTTCGGGGAAGGGTTAGGGTTAGGCTTCGGGCTAGGGTTAGGGTTAGGGGACGGGGACGGTTTAGGGTCCAGGTGAGGGTACGACAACGCTCTAGGGGGAGCGTACGTGCGAGGGCGCGGGTTAGTGTCAGCGTACGGGTTAGGATTAGGGGACGGGTGAGGGTCAGGCTTCGGGGAAGGGTTAGGGTTAGGGTTCGGGCTAGGGTTAGGGTTAGGGGACGGGGACGGTTTAGGGTCCAGGTGAGGGTACGACAACGCTCTAGGGGGAGCGTACGTGTGAGGGCGCGGGTTAGTGTCAGCGTACGGGTTAGGATTAGGGGACGGCTGAGGGTCAGGCTTCGGGGAAGGGTTAGGGTTAGGCTTCGGGCTAGGGTTAGGGTTAGGGGACGGGGACGGTTTAGGGTCCAGGTGAGGGTACGACAACGCTCTAGGGGGAGCGTACGTGTGAGGGCGCGGGTTAGTGTCAGCGTACGGGTTAGGATTAGGGGACGGATGAGGGTCAGGCTTCGGGGAAGGGTTAGGGTTAGGGTTAGGGTTAGGGGACGGGGACTGTTTAGGGTCCAGGTGAGGGTACGACAACGCTCTAGGGGGAGCGTACGTGTGAGGGCGCGGGTTAGTGTCAGCGTACGGGTTAGGATTAGGGGACGGCTGAGGGTCAGGCTTCGGGGAAGGGTTAGGGTTAGGGTTCGGGCTAGGGTTAGGGTTAGGGGACGGGGACGGTTTAGGGTCCAGGTGAGGGTACGACAACGCTCTAGGGGGAGCGTACGTGTGAGGGCGCGGGTTAGTGTCAGCGTACGGGTTAGGATTAGGGGACGGCTGAGGGTCAGGCTTCGGGGAAGCGTTAGGGTTAGGCTTCGGGCTAGGGTTAGGGTTAGGGGACGGGGACGGTTTAGGGTCCAGGTGAGGGTACGACAACGCTCTAGGGGGAGCGTACGTGTGAGGGCGCGGGTTAGTGTCAGCGTACGGGTTAGGATTAGGGGACTTGTGAGGGTCAGGCTTCGGGGAAGGGTTAGGGTTAGGGTTCGGGCTAGGGTTAGGGTTAGGGGACGGGGACGGTTTAGGGTCCAGGTGAGGGTACGACAACGCTCTAGGGGGAGCGTACGTGTGAGGGCGCGGGTTAGTGTCAGCGTACGGGTTAGGATTAGGGGACGGGTGAGGGTCAGGCTTCGGGGAAGGGTTAGGGTTAGGGTTCGGGCTAGGGTTAGGGTTAGGGGACGGGGACGGTTTAGGGTCCAGGTGAGGGTACGACAACGCTCTAGGGGGAGCGTACGTGTGAGGGCGCGGGTTAGTGTCAGCGTACGGGTTAGGATTAGGGGACGGCTGAGGGTCAGGCTTCGGGGAAGGGGTAGGGTTAGGGTTCGGGCTAGGGTTAGGGTTAGGGGACGGGGACGGTTTAGGGTCCAGGTGAGGGTACGACAACGCTCTAGGGGGAGCGTACGTGTGAGGGCGCGGGTTAGTGTCAGCGTACGGGTTAGGATTAGGGGACGGCTGAGGGTCAGGCTTCGGGGAAGGGGTAGGGTTAGGCTTCGGGCTAGGGTTAGGGTTAGGGGACGGGGACGGTTTAGGGTCCAGGTGAGGGTACAACAACGCTCTAGGGGGAGCGTAGGTGTGAGGGCGCGGGTTAGTGTCAGCGTACGGGTTAGGATTAGGGGACGGCTGAGGGTCAGGCTTCGGGGAAGGGGTAGGGTTAGGCTTCGGGCTAGGGTTAGGGTTAGGGGACGGGGACGGTTTAGGGTCCAGGTGAGGGTACGACAACGCTCTAGGGGGAGCGTACGTGTGAGGGCGCGGGTTAGTGTCAGCGTACGGGTTAGGATTAGGGGACGGCTGAGTGTCAGGCTTCGGGGAAGGGTTAGGGTTAGGCTTCGGGCTAGGGTTAGGGTTAGGGGACGGGGACGGTTTAGGGTCCAGGTGAGGGTACGACAACGCTCTAGGGGGAGCGTACGTGCGAGGGCGCGGGTTAGTGTCAGCGTACGGGTTAGGATTAGGGGACGGCTGAGGGTCAGGCTTCGGGGAAGGGTTAGGGTTAGGGTTCGGGCTAGGGTTAGGGTTAGGGGACGGGGACGGTTTAGGGTCCAGGTGAGGGTACAACAACGCTCTAGGGGGAGCGTACGTGTGAGGACGCGGGTTAGTGTCAGCGTACGGGTTAGGATTAGGGGACGGCTGAGGGTCAGGCTTCGGGGAAGGGTTAGGGTTAGGCTTCGGGCTAGGGTTAGGGTTAGGGGACGGGGACGGTTTAGGGTCCAGGTGAGGGTACGACAACGCTCTAGGGGGAGCGTACGTGCGAGGGCGCGGGTTAGTGTCAGCGTACGGGTTAGGATTAGGGGACGGGAGAGGGTCAGGCTTCGGGGAAGGGTTAGGGTTAGGCTTCGGGCTAGGGTTAGGGTTAGGGGACGGGGACGGTTTAGGGTCCAGGTGAGGGTACGACAACGCTCTAGGGGGAGCGTACATGTGAGGGCGCGGGTTAGTGTCAGCGTACGGTTTAGGATTAGGGGACGGGTGAGGGTCAGGCTTCGGGGAAGGGTTAGGGTTAGGGTTCGGGCTAGGGTTAGGGTTAGGGGACGGGGACGGTTTAGGGTCCAGGTGAGGGTACGACAACGCTCTAGGGGGAGCGTACGTGTGAGGGCGCGGGTTAGTGTCAGCGTACGGGTTAGGATTAGGGGACGGCTGAGGGTCAGGCTTCGGGGAAGGGTTAGGGTTAGGCTTCGGGCTAGGGTTAGTGTTAGGGGACGGGGACGGTTTAGGGTCCAGGTGAGGGTACGACAACGCTCTAGGGGGAGCGTACGTGTGAGGGCGCGGGTTAGTGTCAGCGTACGGGTTAGGATTAGGGGTCGGCTGAGGGTCAGGCTTCGGGGAAGGGTTAGGGTTAGGGTTCGGGCTAGGGTTAGGGTTAGGGGACGGGGACGGTTTAGGGTCCAGGTGAGGGTACGACAACGCTCTAGGGGGAGCGTACGTGTGAGGGCGCGGGTTAGTGTCAGCGTACGGGTTAGGATTAGGGGACGGCTGAGGGTCAGGCTTCGGGGAAGGGTTAGGGTTAGGGTTCGGGCTAGGGTTAGGGTTAGGGGACGGGGACGGTTTAGGGTCCAGGTGAGGGTACGACAACGCTCTAGGGGGAGCGTACGTGTGAGGGCGCGGGTTAGTGTCAGCGTACGGGTTAGGATTAGGGGACGGCTGAGGGTCAGGCTTCGGGGAAGGGTTAGGGTTAGGCTTCGGGCTAGGGTTAGGGTTAGGGGACGGGGACGGTTTAGGGTCCAGGTGAGGGTACGACAACGCTCTAGGGGGAGCGTACGTGTGAGGGCGCGTGTTAGTGTCAGCGTACGGGTTAGGATTAGGGGACGGCTGAGGGTCAGGCTTCGGGGAAGGGTTAGGGTTAGGGTTCGGGCTAGGGTTAGGGTTAGGGGACGGGGACGGTTTAGGGTCCAGGTGAGGGTACGACAACGCTCTAGGGGGAGCGTACGTGTGAGGGCGCGGGTTAGTGTCAGCGTACGGGTTAGGATTAGGGGACGGCTGAGGGTCAGGCTTCGGGGAAGGGTTAGGGTTAGGGTTCGGGCTAGGGTTAGGGTTAGGGGACGGGGACGGTTTAGGGTCCAGGTGAGGGTACGACAACGCTCTAGGGGGAGCGTACGTGTGAGGGCGTGGGTTAGTGTCAGCGTACGGGTTAGGATTAGGGGTCGGCTGAGGGTCAGGCTTTGGGGAAGGGTTAGGGTTAGGGTTCGGGCTAGGGTTAGGGTTAGGGGACGGGGACGGTTTAGGGTCCAGGTGAGGGTACGACAACGCTCTAGGGGGAGCGTACGTGCGAGGGCGCGGGTTAGTGTCAGCGTACGGGTTAGGATTAGGGGACGGCTGAGGGTCAGGCTTCGGGGAAGGGTTAGGGTTAGGGTTCGGGCTAGGGTTAGGGTTAGGGGACGGGGACGGTTTAGGGTCCAGGTGAGGGTACGACAACGCTCTAGGGGGAGCGTACGTGTGAGGGCGCGGGTTAGTGTCAGCGTACGGGTTAGGATTAGGGGACGGCTGAGGGTCAGGCTTCGGGGAAGGGTTAGGGTTAGGGTTCGGGCTAGGGTTAGGGTTAGGGGACGGGGACGGTTTAGGGTCCAGGTGAGGGTACGACAACGCTCTAGGGGGAGCGTACGTGTGAGGGCGCGGGTTAGTGTCAGCGTACGGGTTAGGATTAGGGGACGGCTGAGGGTCAGGCTTCGGGGAAGGGTTAGGGTTAGGCTTCGGGCTAGGGTTAGGGTTAGGGGACGGGGACGGTTTAGGGTCCAGGTGAGGGTACGACAACGCTCTAGGGGGAGCGTACGTGTGAGGGCGCGGGTTAGTGTCAGCGTACGGGTTAGGATTAGGGGACGGATGAGGGTCAGGCTTCGGGGAAGGGTTAGGGTTAGGCTTCGGGCTAGGGTTAGGGTTAGGGGACGGGGACGGTTTAGGGTTAGGGTTAGGGTTAGGGTTAGGGTTAGGGTTAGGGTTAGGCTTCGGGCTAGGGTTAGGGTTAGGCTTCGGGCTAGGGTTAGGGTTAGGGTTAGGGTTAGGGTTAGGGTTAGGGTTAGGGTTAGGGTTAGGCTTCGGGCTAGGGTTAGGGTTAGGCTTCGGGCTAGGGTTAGGGTTAGGGTTAGGGTTAGGGTTAGGGTTAGGGTTAGGGTTAGGGTTTAGGCTTCGGGCTAGGGTTAGGGTTAGGGTTAGGGTTAGGGTTAGGGTTAGGGTTAGGGTTAGGGTTAGGGTTAGGGTTAGGGTTTAGGGTTAGGGTTAGGGTTAGGGTTAGGGTTAGGGTTAGGGTTAGGGTTAGGGTTAGGGTTAGGGTTAGGGGTTAGGGTTAGGGTTAGGGTTAGGGTTAGGGTTAGGGTTAGGGTTAGGGTTAGGGTTAGGGTTAGGGTTAGGGTTAGGGTTAGGGTTAGGGTTAGGGTTAGGGTTAGGGTTAGGGTTAGGGTTAGGGTTAGGGTTAGGGTTAGGGTTAGGGTTAGGGTTAGGGTTAGGGTTAGGGTTAGGGTTAGGGTTAGGGTTAGGGTTAGGGTTAGGGTTAGGGTTAGGGTTAGGGTTAGGGTTAGGGTTAGGGTTAGGGTTAGGGTTAGGGTTAGGGTTAGGGTTAGGGTTAGGGTTAGGGTTAGGGTTAGGGTTAGGGTTAGGGTTAGGGTTAGGGTTAGGGTTAGGGTTAGGGTTAGGGTTAGGGTTAGGGTTAGGGTTAGGGTTAGGGTTAGGGTTAGGGTTAGGGTTAGGGTTAGGGTTAGGGTTAGGGTTAGGGTTAGGGTTAGGGTTAGGGTTAGGGTTAGGGTTAGGGTTAGGGTTAGGGTTAGGGTTAGGGTTAGGGTTAGGGTTAGGGTTAGGGTTAGGGTTAGGGTTAGGGTTAGGGTTAGGGTTAGGGTTAGGGTTAGGGTTAGGGTTAGGGTTAGGGTTAGGGTTAGGGTTAGGGTTAGGGTTAGGGTTAGGGTTAGGGTTAGGGTTAGGGTTAGGGTTAGGGTTAGGGTTAGGGTTAGGGTTAGGGTTAGGGTTAGGGTTAGGGTTAGGGTTAGGGTTAGGGTTAGGGTTAGGGTTAGGGTTAGGGTTAGGGTTAGGGTTAGGGTTAGGGTTAGGGTTAGGGTTAGGGTTAGGGTTAGGGTTAGGGTTAGGGTTAGGGTTAGGGTTAGGGTTAGGGTTAGGGTTAGGGTTAGGGTTAGGGTTAGGGTTAGGGTTAGGGTTAGGGTTAGGGTTAGGGTTAGGGTTAGGGTTAGGGTTAGGGTTAGGGTTAGGGTTAGGGTTAGGGTTAGGGTTAGGGTTAGGGTTAGGGTTAGGGTTAGGGTTAGGGTTAGGGTTAGGGTTAGGGTTAGGGTTAGGGTTAGGGTTAGGGTTAGGGTTAGGGTTAGGGTTAGGGTTAGGGTTAGGGTTAGGGTTAGGGTTAGGGTTAGGGTTAGGGTTAGGGTTAGGGTTAGGGTTAGGGTTAGGGTTAGGGTTAGGGTTAGGGTTAGGGTTAGGGTTAGGGTTAGGGTTAGGGTTAGGGTTAGGGTTAGGGTTAGGGTTAGGGTTAGGGTTAGGGTTAGGGTTAGGGTTAGGGTTAGGGTTAGGGTTAGGGTTAGGGTTAGGGTTAGGGTTAGGGTTAGGGTTAGGGTTAGGGTTAGGGTTAGGGTTAGGGTTAGGGTTAGGGTTAGGGTTAGGGTTAGGGTTAGGGTTAGGGTTAGGGTTAGGGTTAGGGTTAGGGTTAGGGTTAGGGTTAGGGTTAGGGTTAGGGTTAGGGTTAGGGTTAGGGTTAGGGTTAGGGTTAGGGTTAGGGTTAGGGTTAGGGTTAGGGTTAGGGTTAGGGTTAGGGTTAGGGTTAGGGTTAGGGTTAGGGTTAGGGTTAGGGTTAGGGTTAGGGTTAGGGTTAGGGTTAGGGTTAGGGTTAGGGTTAGGGTTAGGGTTAGGGTTAGGGTTAGGGTTAGGGTTAGGGTTAGGGTTAGGGTTAGGGTTAGGGTTAGGGTTAGGGTTAGGGTTAGGGTTAGGGTTAGGGTTAGGGTTAGGGTTAGGGTTAGGGTTAGGGTTAGGGTTAGGGTTAGGGTTAGGGTTAGGGTTAGGGTTAGGGTTAGGGTTAGGGTTAGGGTTAGGGTTAGGGTTAGGGTTAGGGTTAGGGTTAGGGTTAGGGTTAGGGTTAGGGTTAGGGTTAGGGTTAGGGTTAGGGTTAGGGTTAGGGTTAGGGTTAGGGTTAGGGTTAGGGTTAGGGTTAGGGTTAGGGTTAGGGTTAGGGTTAGGGTTAGGGTTAGGGTTAGGGTTAGGGTTAGGGTTAGGGTTAGGGTTAGGGTTAGGGTTAGGGTTAGGGTTAGGGTTAGGGTTAGGGTTAGGGTTAGGGTTAGGGTTAGGGTTAGGGTTAGGGTTAGGGTTAGGGTTAGGGTTAGGGTTAGGGTTAGGGTTAGGGTTAGGGTTAGGGTTAGGGTTAGGGTTAGGGTTAGGGTTAGGGTTAGGGTTAGGGTTAGGGTTAGGGTTAGGGTTAGGGTTAGGGTTAGGGTTAGGGTTAGGGTTAGGGTTAGGGTTAGGGTTAGGGTTAGGGTTAGGGTTAGGGTTAGGGTTAGGGTTAGGGTTAGGGTTAGGGTTAGGGTTAGGGTTAGGGTTAGGGTTAGGGTTAGGGTTAGGGTTAGGGTTAGGGTTAGGGTTAGGGTTAGGGTTAGGGTTAGGGTTAGGGTTAGGGTTAGGGTTAGGGTTAGGGTTAGGGTTAGGGTTAGGGTTAGGGTTAGGGTTAGGGTTAGGGTTAGGGTTAGGGTTAGGGTTAGGGTTAGGGTTAGGGTTAGGGTTAGGGTTAGGGTTAGGGTTAGGGTTAGGGTTAGGGTTAGGGTTAGGGTTAGGGTTAGGGTTAGGGTTAGGGTTAGGGTTAGGGTTAGGGTTAGGGTTAGGGTTAGGGTTAGGGTTAGGGTTAGGGTTAGGGTTAGGGTTAGGGTTAGGGTTAGGGTTAGGGTTAGGGTTAGGGTTAGGGTTAGGGTTAGGGTTAGGGTTAGGGTTAGGGTTAGGGTTAGGGTTAGGGTTAGGGTTAGGGTTAGGGTTAGGGTTAGGGTTAGGGTTAGGGTTAGGGTTAGGGTTAGGGTTAGGGTTAGGGTTAGGGTTAGGGTTAGGGTTAGGGTTAGGGTTAGGGTTAGGGTTAGGGTTAGGGTTAGGGTTAGGGTTAGGGTTAGGGTTAGGGTTAGGGTTAGGGTTAGGGTTAGGGTTAGGGTTAGGGTTAGGGTTAGGGTTAGGGTTAGGGTTAGGGTTAGGGTTAGGGTTAGGGTTAGGGTTAGGGTTAGGGTTAGGGTTAGGGTTAGGGTTAGGGTTAGGGTTAGGGTTAGGGTTAGGGTTAGGGTTAGGGTTAGGGTTAGGGTTAGGGTTAGGGTTAGGGTTAGGGTTAGGGTTAGGGTTAGGGTTAGGGTTAGGGTTAGGGTTAGGGTTAGGGTTAGGGTTAGGGTTAGGGTTAGGGTTAGGGTTAGGGTTAGGGTTAGGGTTAGGGTTAGGGTTAGGGTTAGGGTTAGGGTTAGGGTTAGGGTTAGGGTTAGGGTTAGGGTTAGGGTTAGGGTTAGGGTTAGGGTTAGGGTTAGGGTTAGGGTTAGGGTTAGGGTTAGGGTTAGGGTTAGGGTTAGGGTTAGGGTTAGAGGGTTAGGGTTAGGGTTAGGGTTAGGGTTAGGGTTAGGGTTAGGGTTAGGGTTAGGGTTAGGGTTAGGGTTAGGGTTAGGGTTAGGGTTAGGGTTAGGGTTAGGGTTAGGGTTAGGGTTAGGGTTAGGGTTAGGGTTAGGGTTAGGGTTAGGGTTAGGGTTAGGGTTAGGGTT
>NW_027207817.1:0-84297 GCF_963455315.2 Globicephala melas
CCGATTTCAGGAGGTAGACTGGAATTGCATTGAAAGCATAGGAAAAGAGGCAGAACGTCCACAATGATGCACTTGGCCAAAAAGGGCGTATGCGTTTTTTCCTGAATATATTCAGGAAAAAACGCATACGCCCTTTTTGGCCAACCAAGCAAGCTTGCAAAGGAAATCTGCACTACAATGAGGTCTCACTTCCCCCGCCCCCGGTCAAAAGGGCCATCTGAAAAAAGTGTAAAATCCAGAAAGGCAGGACAGGCCATGGAGAACTGGGAGCCTTGTTATGCTGATGGGCAGGATGTAAACTGCCAACAGACACTCGGGAGAAGTGTATGGTGTTTCCTGAAACATCTAAAAAACAAAGCAACAGAGCCTAGGGCACTTCCACTTATGGTCCTATAGCTTAGGGAAATTAAAATCAAAAAGACACAGCCACCCCAATGTTTGGGACGCCTCTGTTTACAAGAACCTCGTTTACCGTACAAGTTCAATATCACAGAAAGTGAAAAATGGATAAAGAACTTGTGGTACTTACGTACAATGCAGTATCACTCAGCAGTGAAATCTATGTCATCAGGCCCGTAGCAGCACAATGAGTGGATTCAGGTACGATGATTCTAACTGAAATAAGTCACACAGAAAAAGAAACATCATAAGATATCAGTAATACACGGAATGTAAACTTGGCTACACAGGAACTGAATTACAGAACAGAACAGGGTCTCAAATTTAGAAAACCAACTTATGCTTGTTTAAGGGTAAAGGTGAGTTGGGGTGCTGCATAAAACCAGAGATTGAAATGAGCACAGATAAAGTTCCTTAAGCCAAATATGGAATAGACAAGAGCTACTCCTTGCTCAACGAAATGGACTCAACACCGCATATTAAACGCCTAAGAATGTACCTGACTCTTAAGTATCTTAAAACCTATGGATTGCTATGTCTCCGAAAGAGAATCAAGCATGTGTACAGGGACATAAACGCAGCAGTGATAGGATTGGAGAGGTTCGGTGAGCAAATGAAGACCCTTTGAAGTCATATTGCATGGTACCCATTCCACGGGTTTCAACTACCCAGGTTTAAGGTATTCTTCCTTCAGCTAAAACATGCATGTGGAACCTAGAGTATGATCAACCATGTGATCGGGAGACGTGTTCAAATATGTCTCAGTTTTCGTACCCTGGTACTCGGGTGCAACATTCCAGACGCTTTACTAACACTCTCCCGACTTGGAGAGTCAGTCCCTTTAACCTCCTGTCTGGCCCAGTTTGCAATTTCTGCGGAAGATGAACAGGAATAGCGAGAACCAATGAGAGACTAGCTGGAGGTGTCTGGACGGGCAAATTTAACTCTCATTTCCCACCAGGAAGAGGAAATAACCAAAGGCTCAGCATGCCGTGCCGGAACCAGATTAGGGCCTGAAGCCATCCTGCGGTGTTGCGGCCAGCTCACAAGAAAACGAGTTGAAGAAAGGAGCTCAGGGGCACTGTAATTCACAAACCTGCAGAGTTATAAATGACAACTATCGTCCAAAAATATACTGAAGTAAGGCTGCCAAGAGGACTTGAAAGCGGGGCAGAATTGCAGGAAACCGATTTCAGGAGGTAGACTGGAATTGCATTGAAAGCATAGGAAAAGAGGCAGAACGTCCACAATGATGCACTTGGCCAAAAAGGGCGTATGCGTTTTTTCCTGAATATATTCAAGAAAAAACGCATACGCCCTTTTTGGCCAACCAAGCAAGCTTGCAAAGGAAATCTGCACTACAATGAAGTCTCACTTCCCCCCCCCCCCCGGTCAAAAGGGCCATCTGAAAAAAGTGTAAAATCCAGAAAGGCAGGACAGGCCATGGAGAACTGGGAGCCTTGTTATGCTGATGGGCGGGATGTAAACTGCCAACAGACACTCGGGAGAAGTGTATGGTGTTTCCTGAAACATCTAAAAAACAAAGCAACAGAGCCTAGGCCACTTCCACTTATGGTCCTATAGCTTAGGGAAATTAAAATCAAAAAGACACAGCCACCCCAATGTTTGGGACGCCTCTGTTTACAAGAACCTCATTTACCGTACAAGTTCAATATCACAGAAAGTGAAAAATGGATAAAGAACTTGTGGTACTTACGTACAATGCAGTATCACTCAGCAGTGAAATCTATGCCATCAGGCCCGTAGCAGCACAATGAGTGGATTCAGGTACGATGATTCTAACTGAAATAAGTCACACAGAAAAAGAAACATCATAAGATATCAGTAATACACGGAATGTAAACTTGGCTACACAGGAACTGAATTACAGAACAGAACAGGGTCTCAAATTTAGAAAACCAACTTATGCTTGTTTAAGGGTAAAGGTGAGTTGGGGTGCTGCATAAAACCAGAGATTGAAATGAGCACAGATAAAGTTCCTTAAGCCAAATATGGAATAGACAAGAGCTACTCCTTGCTCAACGAAATGGACTCAACACCGCATATTAAACGCCTAAGAATGTACCTGACTCTTAAGTATCTTAAAACCTATGGATTGCTATGTCTCCGAAAGAGAATCAAGCATGTGTACAGGGACATAAACGCAGCAGTGATAGGATTGGAGAGGTTCGGTGAGCAAATGAAGACCCTTTGAAGTCATATTGCATGGTACCCATTCCACGGGTTTCAACTACCCAGGTTTAAGGTATTCTTCCTTCAGCTAAAACATGCATGTGGAACCTAGAGTATGATCAACCATGTGATCGGGAGACGTGTTCAAATATGTCTCAGTTTTCGTACCCTGGTACTCGGGTGCAACATTCCAGACGCTTTACTAACACTCTCCCGACTTGGAGAGTCAGTCCCTTTAACCTCCTGTCTGGCCCAGTTTGCAATTTCTGCGGAAGATGAACAGGAATAGCGAGAACCAATGAGAGACTAGCTGGAGGTGTCTGGACGGGCAAATTTAACTCTCATTTCCCACCAGGAAGAGGAAATAACCAAAGGCTCAGCATGCCGTGCCGGAACCAGATTAGGGCCTGAAGCCATCCTGCGGTGTTGCGGCCAGCTCACAAGAAAACGAGTTGAAGAAAGGAGCTCAGGGGCACTGTAATTCACAAACCTGCAGAGTTATAAATGACAACTATCGTCCAAAAATATACTGAAGTAAGGCTGCCAAGAGGACTTGAAAGCGGGGCAGAATTGCAGGAAACCGATTTCAGGAGGTAGACTGGAATTGCATTGAAAGCATAGGAAAAGAGGCAGAACGTCCACAATGATGCACTTGGCCAAAAAGGGCGTATGCGTTTTTTCCTGAATATATTCAAGAAAAAACGCATACGCCCTTTTTGGCCAACCAAGCAAGCTTGCAAAGGAAATCTGCACTACAATGAAGTCTCACTTCCCCCCCCCCCGGTCAAAAGGGCCATCTGAAAAAAGTGTAAAATCCAGAAAGGCAGGACAGGCCATGGAGAACTGGGAGCCTTGTTATGCTGATGGGCGGGATGTAAACTGCCAACAGACACTCGGGAGAAGTGTATGGTGTTTCCTGAAACATCTAAAAAACAAAGCAACAGAGCCTAGGCCACTTCAACTTATGGTCCTATAGCTTAGGGAAATTAAAATCAAAAAGACACAGCCACCCCAATGTTTGGGACGCCTCTGTTTACAAGAACCTCATTTACCGTACAAGTTCAATATCACAGAAAGTGAAAAATGGATAAAGAACTTGTGGTACTTACGTACAATGCAGTATCACTCAGCAGTGAAATCTATGCCATCAGGCCCGTAGCAGCACAATGAGTGGATTCAGGTACGATGATTCTAACTGAAATAAGTCACACAGAAAAAGAAACATCATAAGATATCAGTAATACACGGAATGTAAACTTGGCTACACAGGAACTGAATTACAGAACAGAACAGGGTCTCAAATTTAGAAAACCAACTTATGCTTGTTTAAGGGTAAAGGTGAGTTGGGGTGCTGCATAAAACCAGAGATTGAAATGAGCACAGATAAAGTTCCTTAAGCCAAATATGGAATAGACAAGAGCTACTCCTTGCTCAACGAAATGGACTCAACACCGCATATTAAACGCCTAAGAATGTACCTGACTCTTAAGTATCTTAAAACCTATGGATTGCTATGTCTCCGAAAGAGAATCAAGCATGTGTACAGGGACATAAACGCAGCAGTGATAGGATTGGAGAGGTTCGGTGAGCAAATGAAGACCCTTTGAAGTCATATTGCATGGTACCCATTCCACGGGTTTCAACTACCCAGGTTTAAGGTATTCTTCCTTCAGCTAAAACATGCATGTGGAACCTAGAGTATGATCAACCATGTGATCGGGAGACGTGTTCAAATATGTCTCAGTTTTCGTACCCTGGTACTCGGGTGCAACATTCCAGACGCTTTACTAACACTCTCCCGACTTGGAGAGTCAGTCCCTTTAACCTCCTGTCTGGCCCAGTTTGCAATTTCTGCGGAAGATGAACAGGAATAGCGAGAACCAATGAGAGACTAGCTGGAGGTGTCTGGACGGGCAAATTTAACTCTCATTTCCCACCAGGAAGAGGAAATAACCAAAGGCTCAGCATGCCGTGCCGGAACCAGATTAGGGCCTGAAGCCATCCTGCGGTGTTGCGGCCAGCTCACAAGAAAACGAGTTGAAGAAAGGAGCTCAGGGGCACTGTAATTCACAAACCTGCAGAGTTATAAATGACAACTATCGTCCAAAAATATACTGAAGTAAGGCTGCCAAGAGGACTTGAAAGCGGGGCAGAATTGCAGGAAACCGATTTCAGGAGGTAGACTGGAATTGCATTGAAAGCATAGGAAAAGAGGCAGAACGTCCACAATGATGCACTTGGCCAAAAAGGGCGTATGCGTTTTTTCCTGAATATATTCAGGAAAAAACGCATACGCCCTTTTTGGCCAACCAAGCAAGCTTGCAAAGGAAATCTGCACTACAATGAAGTCTCACTTCCCCCCCCCCCCGGTCAAAAGGGCCATCTGAAAAAAGTGTAAAATCCAGAAAGGCAGGACAGGCCATGGAGAACTGGGAGCCTTGTTATGCTGATGGGCGGGATGTAAACTGCCAACAGACACTCGGGAGAAGTGTATGGTGTTTCCTGAAACATCTAAAAAACAAAGCAACAGAGCCTAGGGCACTTCCACTTATGGTCCTATAGCTTAGGGAAATTAAAATCAAAAAGACACAGCCACCCCAATGTTTGGGACGCCTCTGTTTACAAGAACCTCGTTTACCGTACAAGTTCAATATCACAGAAAGTGAAAAATGGATAAAGAACTTGTGGTACTTACGTACAATGCAGTATCACTCAGCAGTGAAATCTATGTCATCAGGCCCGTAGCAGCACAATGAGTGGATTCAGGTACGATGATTCTAACTGAAATAAGTCACACAGAAAAAGAAACATCATAAGATATCAGTAATACACGGAATGTAAACTTGGCTACACAGGAACTGAATTACAGAACAGAACAGGGTCTCAAATTTAGAAAACCAACTTATGCTTGTTTAAGGGTAAAGGTGAGTTGGGGTGCTGCATAAAACCAGAGATTGAAATGAGCACAGATAAAGTTCCTTAAGCCAAATATGGAATAGACAAGAGCTACTCCTTGCTCAACGAAATGGACTCAACACCGCATATTAAACGCCTAAGAATGTACCTGACTCTTAAGTATCTTAAAACCTATGGATTGCTATGTCTCCGAAAGAGAATCAAGCATGTGTACAGGGACATAAACGCAGCAGTGATAGGATTGGAGAGGTTCGGTGAGCAAATGAAGACCCTTTGAAGTCATATTGCATGGTACCCATTCCACGGGTTTCAACTACCCAGGTTTAAGGTATTCTTCCTTCAGCTAAAACATGCATGTGGAACCTAGAGTATGATCAACCATGTGATCGGGAGACGTGTTCAAATATGTCTCAGTTTTCGTACCCTGGTACTCGGGTGCAACATTCCAGACGCTTTACTAACACTCTCCCGACTTGGAGAGTCAGTCCCTTTAACCTCCTGTTTGGCCCAGTTTGCAATTTCTGCGGAAGATGAACAGGAATAGCGAGAACCAATGAGAGACTAGCTGGAGGTGTCTGGACGGGCAAATTTAACTCTCATTTCCCACCAGGAAGAGGAAATAACCAAAGGCTCAGCGTGCCGTGCCGGAACCAGATTAGGGCCTGAAGCCATCCTGCGGTGTTGCGGCCAGCTCACAAGAAAACGAGTTGAAGAAAGGAGCTCAGGGGCACTGTAATTCACAAACCTGCAGAGTTATAAATGACAACTATCGTCCAAAAATATACTGAAGTAAGGCTGCCAAGAGGA
This sequence comes from Globicephala melas, assembly GCF_963455315.2. Lineage (NCBI taxonomy): Eukaryota > Metazoa > Chordata > Mammalia > Artiodactyla > Delphinidae > Globicephala > Globicephala melas. The sequence continues at coordinate 6,316 of NW_027207817.1, forward strand.
CTTGAAAGCGGGGCAGAATTGCAGGAAACCGATTTCAGGAGGTAGACTGGAATTGCATTGAAAGCATAGGAAAAGAGGCAGAACGTCCACAATGATGCACTTGGCCAAAAAGGGCGTATGCGTTTTTTCCTGAATATATTCAGGAAAAAACGCATACGCCCTTTTTGGCCAACCAAGCAAGCTTGCAAAGGAAATCTGCACTACAATGAAGTCTCACTTCCCCCCGGTCAAAAGGGCCATCTGAAAAAAGTGTAAAATCCAGAAAGGCAGGACAGGCCATGGAGAACTGGGAGCCTTGTTATGCTGATGGGCGGGATGTAAACTGCCAACAGACACTCGGGAGAAGTGTATGGTGTTTCCTGAAACATCTAAAAAACAAAGCAACAGAGCCTAGGGCACTTCCACTTATGGTCCTATAGCTTAGGGAAATTAAAATCAAAAAGACACAGCCACCCCAATGTTTGGGACGCCTCTGTTTACAAGAACCTCGTTTACCGTACAAGTTCAAAATCACAGAAAGTGAAAAATGGATAAAGAACTTGTGGTACTTACGTACAATGCAGTATCACTCAGCAGTGAAATCTATGTCATCAGGCCCGTAGCAGCACAATGAGTGGATTCAGGTACGATGATTCTAACTGAAATAAGTCACACAGAAAAAGAAACATCATAAGATATCAGTAATACACGGAATGTAAACTTGGCTACACAGGAACTGAATTACAGAACAGAACAGGGTCTCAAATTTAGAAAACCAACTTATGCTTGTTTAAGGGTAAAGGTGAGTTGGGGTGCTGCATAAAACCAGAGATTGAAATGAGCACAGATAAAGTTCCTTAAGCCAAATATGGAATAGACAAGAGCTACTCCTTGCTCAACGAAATGGACTCAACACCGCATATTAAACGCCTAAGAATGTACCTGACTCTTAAGTATCTTAAAACCTATGGATTGCTATGTCTCCGAAAGAGAATCAAGCATGTGTACAGGGACATAAACGCAGCAGTGATAGGATTGGAGAGGTTCGGTGAGCAGATGAAGACCCTTTGAAGTCATATTGCATGGTACCCATTCCACGGGTTTCAACTACCCAGGTTTAAGGTATTCTTCCTTCAGCTAAAACATGCATGTGGAACCTAGAGTATGATCAACCATGTGATCGGGAGACGTGTTCAAATATGTCTCAGTTTTCGTACCCTGGTACTCGGGTGCAACATTCCAGACGCTTTACTAACACTCTCCCGACTTGGAGAGTCAGTCCCTTTAACCTCCTGTTTGTCCCAGTTTGCAATTTCTGCGGAAGATGAACAGGAATAGCGAGAACCAATGAGAGACTAGCTGGAGGTGTCTGGACGGGCAAATTTAACTCTCATTTCCCACCAGGAAGAGGAAATAACCAAAGGCTCAGCGTGCCGTGCCAGAACCAGATTAGGGCCTGAAGCCATCCTGCGGTGTTGCGGCCAGCTCAGAAGAAAACGAGTTGAAGAAAGGAGCTCAGGGGCACTGTAATTCACAAACCTGCAGAGTTATAAATGACAGCTATCGTCCAAAAATATACTGAAGTAAGGCTGCCAAGAGGACTTGAAAGCGGGGCAGAATTGCAGGAAACCGATTTCAGGAGGTAGACTGGAATTGCATTGAAAGCATAGGAAAAGAGGCAGAACGTCCACAATGATGCACTTGGCCAAAAAGGGCGTATGCGTTTTTTCCTGAATATATTCAGGAAAAAACGCATACGCCCTTTTTGGCCAACCAAGCAAGCTTGCAAAGGAAATCTGCACTACAATGAAGTCTCACTTCCCCCCGGTCAAAAGGGCCATCTGAAAAAAGTGTAAAATCCAGAAAGGCAGGACAGGCCATGGAGAACTGGGAGCCTTGTTATGCTGATGGGCGGGATGTAAACTGCCAACAGACACTCGGGAGAAGTGTATGGTGTTTCCTGAAACATCTAAAAAACAAAGCAACAGAGCCTAGGGCACTTCCACTTATGGTCCTATAGCTTAGGGAAATTAAAATCAAAAAGACACAGCCACCCCAATGTTTGGGACGCCTCTGTTTACAAGAACCTCGTTTACCGTACAAGTTCAATATCACAGAAAGTGAAAAATGGATAAAGAACTTGTGGTACTTACGTACAATGCAGTATCACTCAGCAGTGAAATCTATGTCATCAGGCCCGTAGCAGCACAATGAGTGGATTCAGGTACGATGATTCTAACTGAAATAAGTCACACAGAAAAAGAAACATCATAAGATATCAGTAATACATGGAATGTAAACTTGGCTACACAGGAACTGAATTACAGAACAGAACAGGGTCTCAAATTTAGAAAACCAACTTATGCTTGTTTAAGGGTAAAGGTGAGTTGGGGTGCTGCATAAAACCAGAGATTGAAATGAGCACAGATAAAGTTTCTTAAGCCAAATATGGAATAGACAAGAGCTACTCCTTGCTCAACGAAATGGACTCAACACCCCATATTAAACGCCTAAGAATGTACCTGACTCTTAAGTATCTTAAAACGTATGGATTGCTATGTCTCCGAAAGAGAATCAAGCATGTGTACAGGGACATAAACGCAGCAGTGATAGGATTGGAGAGGTTCGGTGAGCAAATGAAGACCCTTTGAAGTCATATTGCATGGTACCCATTCCACGGGTTTCAACTACCCAGGTTTAAGGTATTCTTCCTTCAGCTAAAACATGCATGTGGAACCTAGAGTATGATCAACCATGTGATCGGGAGACGTGTTCAAATATGTCTCAGTTTTCGTACCCTGGTACTCGGGTGCAACATTCCAGACGCTTTACTAACACTCTCCCGACTTGGAGAGTCTGTCCCTTTAACCTCCTGTTTGGCCCAGTTTGCAATTTCTGCGGAAGATGAACAGGAATAGCGAGAACCAATGAGAGACTAGCTGGAGGTGTCTGGACGGGCAAATTTAACTCTCATTTCCCACCAGGAAGAGGAAATAACCAAAGGTTCAGCGTGCCGTGCCGGAACCAGATTAGGGCCTGAAGCCATCCTGCGGTGTTGCGGCCAGCTCACAAGAAAACGAGTTGAAGAAAGGAGCTCAGGGGCACTGTAATTCACAAACCTGCAGAGTTATAAATGACAGCTATCGTCCAAAAATATACTGAAGTAAGGCTGCCAAGAGGACTTGAAAGCGGGGCAGAATTGCAGGAAACCGATTTCAGGAGGTAGACTGGAATTGCATTGAAAGCATAGGAAAAGAGGCAGAACGTCCACAATGATGCACTTGGCCAAAAAGTGCGTATGCGTTTTTTCCTGAATATATTCAGGAAAAAACGCATACGCCCTTTTTGGCCAACCAAGCAAGCTTGCAAAGGAAATCTGCACTACAATGAAGTCTCACTTCCCCCCCCCCCCGGTCAAAAGGGCCATCTGAAAAAAGTGTAAAATCCAGAAAGGCAGGACAGGCCATGGAGAACTGGGAGCCTTGTTATGCTGATGGGCGGGATGTAAACTGCCAACAGACACTCGGGAGAAGTGTATGGTGTTTCCTGAAACATCTAAAAAACAAAGCAACAGAGCCTAGGGCACTTCCACTTATGGTCCTATAGCTTAGGGAAATTAAAATCAAAAAGACACAGCCACCCCAATGTTTGGGACGCCTCTGTTTACAAGAACCTCGTTTACCGTACAAGTTCAATATCACAGAAAGTGAAAAATGGATAAAGAACTTGTGGTACTTACGTACAATGCAGTATCACTCAGCAGTGAAATCTATGTCATCAGGCCCGTAGCAGCACAATGAGTGGATTCAGGTACGATGATTCTAACTGAAATAAGTCACACAGAAAAAGAAACATCATAAGATATCAGTAATACACGGAATGTAAACTTGGCTACACAGGAACTGAATTACAGAACAGAACAGGGTCTCAAATTTAGAAAACCAACTTATGCTTGTTTAAGGGTAAAGGTGAGTTGGGGTGCTGCATAAAACCAGAGATTGAAATGAGCACAGATAAAGTTCCTTAAGCCAAATATGGAATAGACAAGAGCTACTCCTTGCTCAACGAAATGGACTCAACACCGCATATTAAACGCCTAAGAATGTACCTGACTCTTAAGTATCTTAAAACCTATGGATTGCTATGTCTCCGAAAGAGAATCAAGCATGTGTACAGGGACATAAACGCAGCAGTGATAGGATTGGAGAGGTTCGGTGAGCAAATGAAGACCCTTTGAAGTCATATTGCATGGTACCCATTCCACGGGTTTCAACTACCCAGGTTTAAGGTATTCTTCCTTCAGCTAAAACATGCATGTGGAACCTAGAGTATGATCAACCATGTGATCGGGAGACGTGTTCAAATATGTCTCAGTTTTCGTACCCTGGTACTCGGGTGCAACATTCCAGACGCTTTACTAACACTCTCCCGACTTGGAGAGTCAGTCCCTTTAACCTCCTGTTTGGCCCAGTTTGCAATTTCTGCGGAAGATGAACAGGAATAGCGAGAACCAATGAGAGACTAGCTGGAGGTGTCTGGACGGGCAAATTTAACTCTCATTTCCCACCAGGAAGAGGAAATAACCAAAGGCTCAGCGTGCCGTGCCGGAACCAGATTAGGGCCTGAAGCCATCCTGCGGTGTTGCGGCCAGCTCACAAGAAAGCGAGTTGAAGAAAGGAGCTCAGGGGCACTGTAATTCACAAACCTGCAGAGTTATAAATGACAGCTATCGTCCAAAAATATACTGAAGTAAGGCTGCCAAGAGGACTTGAAAGCGGGGCAGAATTGCAGGAAACCGATTTCAGGAGGTAGACTGGAATTGCATTGAAAGCATAGGAAAAGAGGCAGAACGTCCACAATGATGCACTTGGCCAAAAAGGGCATATGCGTTTTTTCCTGAATATATTCAGGAAAAAACGCATACGCCCTTTTTGGCCAACCAAGCAAGCTTGCAAAGGAAATCTGCACTACAATGAAGTCTCACTTCCCCCCGGTCAAAAGGGCCATCTGAAAAAAGTGTAAAATCCAGAAAGGCAGGACAGGCCATGGAGAACTGGGAGCCTTGTTATGCTGATGGGCGGGATGTAAACTGCCAACAGACACTCGGGAGAAGTGTATGGTGTTTCCTGAAACATCTAAAAAACAAAGCAACAGAGCCTAGGGCACTTCCACTTATGGTCCTATAGCTTAGGGAAATTAAAATCAAAAAGACACAGCCACCCCAATGTTTGGGACGCCTCTGTTTACAAGAACCTCGTTTACCGTACAAGTTCAATATCACAGAAAGTGAAAAATGGATAAAGAACTTGTGGTACTTACGTACAATGCAGTATCACTCAGCAGTGAAATCTATGTCATCAGGCCCGTAGCAGCACAATGAGTGGATTCAGGTACGATGATTCTAACTGAAATAAGTCACACAGAAAAAGAAACATCATAAGATATCAGTAATACACGGAATGTAAACTTGGCTACACAGGAACTGAATTACAGAACAGAACAGGGTCTCAAATTTAGAAAACCAACTTATGCTTGTTTAAGGGTAAAGGTGAGTTGGGGTGCTGCATAAAACCAGAGATTGAAATGAGCACAGATAAAGTTCCTTAAGCCAAATATGGAATAGACAAGAGCTACTCCTTGCTCAACGAAATGGACTCAACACCGCATATTAAACGCCTAAGAATGTACCTGACTCTTAAGTATCTTAAAACCTATGGATTGCTATGTCTCCGAAAGAGAATCAAGCATGTGTACAGGGACATAAACGCAGCAGTGATAGGATTGGAGAGGTTCGGTGAGCAAATGAAGACCCTTTGAAGTCATATTGCATGGTACCCATTCCACGGGTTTCAACTACCCAGGTTTAAGGTATTCTTCCTTCAGCTAAAACATGCATGTGGAACCTAGAGTATGATCAACCATGTGATCGGGAGACGTGTTCAAATATGTCTCAGTTTTCGTACCCTGGTACTCGGGTGCAACATTCCAGACGCTTTACTAACACTCTCCCGACTTGGAGAGTCAGTCCCTTTAACCTCCTGTTTGGCCCAGTTTGCAATTTCTGCGGAAGATGAACAGGAATAGCGAGAACCAATGAGAGACTAGCTGGAGGTGTCTGGACGGGCAAATTTAACTCTCATTTCCCACCAGGAAGAGGAAATAACCAAAGGCTCAGCGTGCCGTGCCGGAACCAGATTAGGGCCTGAAGCCATCCTGCGGTGTTGCGGCCAGCTCACAAGAAAGCGAGTTGAAGAAAGGAGCTCAGGGGCACTGTAATTCACAAACCTGCAGAGTTATAAATGACAGCTATCGTCCAAAAATATACTGAAGTAAGGCTGCCAAGAGGACTTGAAAGCGGGGCAGAATTGCAGGAAACCGATTTCAGGAGGTAGACTGGAATTGCATTGAAAGCATAGGAAAAGAGGCAGAACGTCCACAATGATGCACTTGGCCAAAAAGGGCGTATGCGTTTTTTCCTGAATATATTCAGGAAAAAACGCATACGCCCTTTTTGGCCAACCAAGCAAGCTTGCAAAGGAAATCTGCACTACAATGAAGTCTCACTTCCCCCCGGTCAAAAGGGCCATCTGAAAAAAGTGTAAAATCCAGAAAGGCAGGACAGGCCATGGAGAACTGGGAGCCTTGTTATGCTGATGGGCGGGATGTAAACTGCCAACAGACACTCGGGAGAAGTGTATGGTGTTTCCTGAAACATCTAAAAAACAAAGCAACAGAGCCTAGGGCACTTCCACTTATGGTCCTATAGCTTAGGGAAATTAAAATCAAAAAGACACAGCCACCCCAATGTTTGGGACGCCTCTGTTTACAAGAACCTCGTTTACCGTACAAGTTCAATATCACAGAAAGTGAAAAATGGATAAAGAACTTGTGGTACTTACGTACAATGCAGTATCACTCAGCAGTGAAATCTATGTCATCAGGCCCGTAGCAGCACAATGAGTGGATTCAGGTACGATGATTCTAACTGAAATAAGTCACACAGAAAAAGAAACATCATAAGATATCAGTAATACACGGAATGTAAACTTGGCTACACAGGAACTGAATTACAGAACAGAACAGGGTCTCAAATTTAGAAAACCAACTTATGCTTGTTTAAGGGTAAAGGTGAGTTGGGGTGCTGCATAAAACCAGAGATTGAAATGAGCACAGATAAAGTTCCTTAAGCCAAATATGGAATAGACAAGAGCTACTCCTTGCTCAACGAAATGGACTCAACACCGCATATTAAACGCCTAAGAATGTACCTGACTCTTAAGTATCTTAAAACCTATGGATTGCTATGTCTCCGAAAGAGAATCAAGCATGTGTACAGGGACATAAACGCAGCAGTGATAGGATTGGAGAGGTTCGGTGAGCAAATGAAGACCCTTTGAAGTCATATTGCATGGTACCCATTCCACGGGTTTCAACTACCCAGGTTTAAGGTATTCTTCCTTCAGCTAAAACATGCATGTGGAACCTAGAGTATGATCAACCATGTGATCGGGAGACGTGTTCAAATATGTCTCAGTTTTCGTACCCTGGTACTCGGGTGCAACATTCCAGACGCTTTACTAACACTCTCCCGACTTGGAGAGTCAGTCCCTTTAACCTCCTGTTTGGCCCAGTTTGCAATTTCTGCGGAAGATGAACAGGAATAGCGAGAACCAATGAGAGACTAGCTGGAGGTGTCTGGACGGGCAAATTTAACTCTCATTTCCCACCAGGAAGAGGAAATAACCAAAGGCTCAGCGTGCCGTGCCGGAACCAGATTAGGGCCTGAAGCCATCCTGCGGTGTTGCGGCCAGCTCACAAGAAAGCGAGTTGAAGAAAGGAGCTCAGGGGCACTGTAATTCACAAACCTGCAGAGTTATAAATGACAGCTATCGTCCAAAAATATACTGAAGTAAGGCTGCCAAGAGGACTTGAAAGCGGGGCAGAATTGCAGGAAACCGATTTCAGGAGGTAGACTGGAATTGCATTGAAAGCATAGGAAAAGAGGCAGAACGTCCACAATGATGCACTTGGCCAAAAAGGGCGTATGCGTTTTTTCCTGAATATATTCAGGAAAAAACGCATACGCCCTTTTTGGCCAACCAAGCAAGCTTGCAAAGGAAATCTGCACTACAATGAAGTCTCACTTCCCCCCGGTCAAAAGGGCCATCTGAAAAAAGTGTAAAATCCAGAAAGGCAGGACAGGCCATGGAGAACTGGGAGCCTTGTTATGCTGATGGGCGGGATGTAAACTGCCAACAGACACTCGGGAGAAGTGTATGGTGTTTCCTGAAACATCTAAAAAACAAAGCAACAGAGCCTAGGGCACTTCCACTTATGGTCCTATAGCTTAGGGAAATTAAAATCAAAAAGACACAGCCACCCCAATGTTTGGGACGCCTCTGTTTACAAGAACCTCGTTTACCGTACAAGTTCAATATCACAGAAAGTGAAAAATGGATAAAGAACTTGTGGTACTTACGTACAATGCAGTATCACTCAGCAGTGAAATCTATGTCATCAGGCCCGTAGCAGCACAATGAGTGGATTCAGGTACGATGATTCTAACTGAAATAAGTCACACAGAAAAAGAAACATCATAAGATATCAGTAATACACGGAATGTAAACTTGGCTACACAGGAACTGAATTACAGAACAGAACAGGGTCTCAAATTTAGAAAACCAACTTATGCTTGTTTAAGGGTAAAGGTGAGTTGGGGTGCTGCATAAAACCAGAGATTGAAATGAGCACAGATAAAGTTCCTTAAGCCAAATATGGAATAGACAAGAGCTACTCCTTGCTCAACGAAATGGACTCAACACCGCATATTAAACGCCTAAGAATGTACCTGACTCTTAAGTATCTTAAAACCTATGGATTGCTATGTCTCCGAAAGAGAATCAAGCATGTGTACAGGGACATAAACGCAGCAGTGATAGGATTGGAGAGGTTCGGTGAGCAAATGAAGACCCTTTGAAGTCATATTGCATGGTACCCATTCCACGGGTTTCAACTACCCAGGTTTAAGGTATTCTTCCTTCAGCTAAAACATGCATGTGGAACCTAGAGTATGATCAACCATGTGATCGGGAGACGTGTTCAAATATGTCTCAGTTTTCGTACCCTGGTACTCGGGTGCAACATTCCAGACGCTTTACTAACACTCTCCCGACTTGGAGAGTCAGTCCCTTTAACCTCCTGTTTGGCCCAGTTTGCAATTTCTGCGGAAGATGAACAGGAATAGCGAGAACCAATGAGAGACTAGCTGGAGGTGTCTGGACGGGCAAATTTAACTCTCATTTCCCACCAGGAAGAGGAAATAACCAAAGGCTCAGCGTGCCGTGCCGGAACCAGATTAGGGCCTGAAGCCATCCTGCGGTGTTGCGGCCAGCTCACAAGAAAGCGAGTTGAAGAAAGGAGCTCAGGGGCACTGTAATTCACAAACCTGCAGAGTTATAAATGACAGCTATCGTCCAAAAATATACTGAAGTAAGGCTGCCAAGAGGACTTGAAAGCGGGGCAGAATTGCAGGAAACCGATTTCAGGAGGTAGACTGGAATTGCATTTAAAGCATAGGAAAAGAGGCAGAACGTCCACAATGATGCACTTGGCCAAAAAGGGCGTATGCGTTTTTTCCTGAATATATTCAGGAAAAAACGCATACGCCCTTTTTGGCCAACCAAGCAAGCTTGCAAAGGAAATCTGCACTACAATGAAGTCTCACTTCCCCCCGGTCAAAAGGGCCATCTGAAAAAAGTGTAAAATCCAGAAAGGCAGGACAGGCCATGGAGAACTGGGAGCCTTGTTATGCTGATGGGCGGGATGTAAACTGCCAACAGACACTCGGGAGAAGTGTATGGTGTTTCCTGAAACATCTAAAAAACAAAGCAACAGAGCCTAGGGCACTTCCACTTATGGTCCTATAGCTTAGGGAAATTAAAATCAAAAAGACACAGCCACCCCAATGTTTGGGACGCCTCTGTTTACAAGAACCTCGTTTACCGTACAAGTTCAATATCACAGAAAGTGAAAAATGGATAAAGAACTTGTGGTACTTACGTACAATACAGTATCACTCAGCAGTGAAATCTATGTCATCAGGCCCGTAGCAGCACAATGAGTGGATTCAGGTACGATGATTCTAACTGAAATAAGTCACACAGAAAAAGAAACATCATAAGATATCAGTAATACACGGAATGTAAACTTGGCTACACAGGAACTGAATTACAGAACAGAACAGGGTCTCAAATTTAGAAAACCAACTTATGCTTGTTTAAGGGTAAAGGTGAGTTGGGGTGCTGCATAAAACCAGAGATTGAAATGAGCACAGATAAAGTTCCTTAAGCCAAATATGGAATAGACAAGAGCTACTCCTTGCTCAACGAAATGGACTCAACACCGCATATTAAACGCCTAAGAATGTACCTGACTCTTAAGTATCTTAAAACCTATGGATTGCTATGTCTCCGAAAGAGAATCAAGCATGTGTACAGGGACATAAACGCAGCAGTGATAGGATTGGAGAGGTTCGGTGAGCAAATGAAGACCCTTTGAAGTCATATTGCATGGTACCCATTCCACGGGTTTCAACTACCCAGGTTTAAGGTATTCTTCCTTCAGCTAAAACATGCATGTGGAACCTAGAGTATGATCAACCATGTGATCGGGAGACGTGTTCAAATATGTCTCAGTTTTCGTACCCTGGTACTCGGGTGCAACATTCCAGACGCTTTACTAACACTCTCCCGACTTGGAGAGTCAGTCCCTTTAACCTCCTGTTTGGCCCAGTTTGCAATTTCTGCGGAAGATGAACAGGAATAGCGAGAACCAATGAGAGACTAGCTGGAGGTGTCTGGACGGGCAAATTTAACTCTCATTTCCCACCAGGAAGAGGAAATAACCAAAGGCTCAGCGTGCCGTGCCGGAACCAGATTAGGGCCTGAAGCCATCCTGCGGTGTTGCGGCCAGCTCACAAGAAAGCGAGTTGAAGAAAGGAGCTCAGGGGCACTGTAATTCACAAACCTGCAGAGTTATAAATGACAGCTATCGTCCAAAAATATACTGAAGTAAGGCTGCCAAGAGGACTTGAAAGCGGGGCAGAATTGCAGGAAACCGATTTCAGGAGGTAGACTGGAATTGCATTGAAAGCATAGGAAAAGAGGCAGAACGTCCACAATGATGCACTTGGCCAAAAAGGGCGTATGCGTTTTTTCCTGAATATATTCAGGAAAAAACGCATACGCCCTTTTTGGCCAACCAAGCAAGCTTGCAAAGGAAATCTGCACTACAATGAAGTCTCACTTCCCCCCGGTCAAAAGGGCCATCTGAAAAAAGTGTAAAATCCAGAAAGGCAGGACAGGCCATGGAGAACTGGGAGCCTTGTTATGCTGATGGGTGGGATGTAAACTGCCAACAGACACTCGGGAGAAGTGTATGGTGTTTCCTGAAACATCTAAAAAACAAAGCAACAGAGCCTAGGGCACTTCCACTTATGGTCCTATAGCTTAGGGAAATTAAAATCAAAAAGACACAGCCACCCCAATGTTTGGGACGCCTCTGTTTACAAGAACCTCGTTTACCGTACAAGTTCAATATCACAGAAAGTGAAAAATGGATAAAGAACTTGTGGTACTTACGTACAATGCAGTATCACTCAGCAGTGAAATCTATGTCATCAGGCCCGTAGCAGCACAATGAGTGGATTCAGGTACGATGATTCTAACTGAAATAAGTCACACAGAAAAAGAAACATCATAAGATATCAGTAATACACGGAATGTAAACTTGGCTACACAGGAACTGAATTACAGAACAGAACAGGGTCTCAAATTTAGAAAACCAACTTATGCTTGTTTAAGGGTAAAGGTGAGTTGGGGTGCTGCATAAAACCAGAGATTGAAATGAGCACAGATAAAGTTCCTTAAGCCAAATATGGAATAGACAAGAGCTACTCCTTGCTCAACGAAATGGACTCAACACCGCATATTAAACGCCTAAGAATGTACCTGACTCTTAAGTATCTTAAAACCTATGGATTGCTATGTCTCCGAAAGAGAATCAAGCATGTGTACAGGGACATAAACGCAGCAGTGATAGGATTGGAGAGGTTCGGTGAGCAAATGAAGACCCTTTGAAGTCATATTGCATGGTACCCATTCCACGGGTTTCAACTACCCAGGTTTAAGGTATTCTTCCTTCAGCTAAAACATGCATGTGGAACCTAGAGTATGATCAACCATGTGATCGGGAGACGTGTTCAAATATGTCTCAGTTTTCGTACCCTGGTACTCGGGTGCAACATTCCAGACGCTTTACTAACACTCTCCCGACTTGGAGAGTCAGTCCCTTTAACCTCCTGTTTGGCCCAGTTTGCAATTTCTGCGGAAGATGAACAGGAATAGCGAGAACCAATGAGAGACTAGCTGGAGGTGTCTGGACGGGCAAATTTAACTCTCATTTCCCACCAGGAAGAGGAAATAACCAAAGGCTCAGCGTGCCGTGCCGGAACCAGATTAGGGCCTGAAGCCATCCTGCGGTGTTGCGGCCAGCTCACAAGAAAGCGAGTTGAAGAAAGGAGCTCAGGGGCACTGTAATTCACAAACCTGCAGAGTTATAAATGACAGCTATCGTCCAAAAATATACTGAAGTAAGGCTGCCAAGAGGACTTGAAAGCGGGGCAGAATTGCAGGAAACCGATTTCAGGAGGTAGACTGGAATTGCATTGAAAGCATAGGAAAAGAGGCAGAACGTCCACAATGATGCACTTGGCCAAAAAGGGCGTATGCGTTTTTTCCTGAATATATTCAGGAAAAAACGCATACGCCCTTTTTGGCCAACCAAGCAAGCTTGCAAAGGAAATCTGCACTACAATGAAGTCTCACTTCCCCCCGGTCAAAAGGGCCATCTGAAAAAAGTGTAAAATCCAGAAAGGCAGGACAGGCCATGGAGAAGTGGGAGCCTTGTTATGCTGATGGGCGGGATGTAAACTGCCAACAGACACTCGGGAGAAGTGTATGGTGTTTCCTGAAACATCTAAAAAACAAAGCAACAGAGCCTAGGGCACTTCCACTTATGGTCCTATAGCTTAGGGAAATTAAAATCAAAAAGACACAGCCACCCCAATGTTTGGGACGCCTCTGTTTACAAGAACCTCGTTTACCGTACAAGTTCAATATCACAGAAAGTGAAAAATGGATAAAGAACTTGTGGTACTTACGTACAATACAGTATCACTCAGCAGTGAAATCTATGTCATCAGGCCCGTAGCAGCACAATGAGTGGATTCAGGTACGATGATTCTAACTGAAATAAGTCACACAGAAAAAGAAACATCATAAGATATCAGTAATACACGGAATGTAAACTTGGCTACACAGGAACTGAATTACAGAACAGAACAGGGTCTCAAATTTAGAAAACCAACTTATGCTTGTTTAAGGGTAAAGGTGAGTTGGGGTGCTGCATAAAACCAGAGATTGAAATGAGCACAGATAAAGTTCCTTAAGCCAAATATGGAATAGACAAGAGCTACTCCTTGCTCAACGAAATGGACTCAACACCGCATATTAAACGCCTAAGAATGTACCTGACTCTTAAGTATCTTAAAACCTATGGATTGCTATGTCTCCGAAAGAGAATCAAGCATGTGTACAGGGACATAAACGCAGCAGTGATAGGATTGGAGAGGTTCGGTGAGCAAATGAAGACCCTTTGAAGTCATATTGCATGGTACCCATTCCACGGGTTTCAACTACCCAGGTTTAAGGTATTCTTCCTTCAGCTAAAACATGCATGTGGAACCTAGAGTATGATCAACCATGTGATCGGGAGACGTGTTCAAATATGTCTCAGTTTTCGTACCCTGGTACTCGGGTGCAACATTCCAGACGCTTTACTAACACTCTCCCGACTTGGAGAGTCAGTCCCTTTAACCTCCTGTTTGGCCCAGTTTGCAATTTCTGCGGAAGATGAACAGGAATAGCGAGAACCAATGAGAGACTAGCTGGAGGTGTCTGGACGGGCAAATTTAACTCTCATTTCCCACCAGGAAGAGGAAATAACCAAAGGCTCAGCGTGCCGTGCCGGAACCAGATTAGGGCCTGAAGCCATCCTGCGGTGTTGCGGCCAGCTCACAAGAAAGCGAGTTGAAGAAAGGAGCTCAGGGGCACTGTAATTCACAAACCTGCAGAGTTATAAATGACAGCTATTGTCCAAAAATATACTGAAGTAAGGCTGCCAAGAGGACTTGAAAGCGGGGCAGAATTGCAGGAAACCGATTTCAGGAGGTAGACTGGAATTGCATTGAAAGCATAGGAAAAGAGGCAGAACGTCCACAATGATGCACTTGGCCAAAAAGGGCGTATGCGTTTTTTCCTGAATATATTCAGGAAAAAACGCATACGCCCTTTTTGGCCAACCAAGCAAGCTTGCAAAGGAAATCTGCACTACAATGAAGTCTCACTTCCCCCCGGTCAAAAGGGCCATCTGAAAAAAGTGTAAAATCCAGAAAGGCAGGACAGGCCATGGAGAACTGGGAGCCTTGTTATGCTGATGGGCGGGATGTAAACTGCCAACAGACACTCGGGAGAAGTGTATGGTGTTTCCTGAAACATCTAAAAAACAAAGCAACAGAGCCTAGGGCACTTCCACTTATGGTCCTATAGCTTAGGGAAATTAAAATCAAAAAGACACAGCCACCCCAATGTTTGGGACGCCTCTGTTTACAAGAACCTCGTTTACCGTACAAGTTCAATATCACAGAAAGTGAAAAATGGATAAAGAACTTGTGGTACTTACGTACAATGCAGTATCACTCAGCAGTGAAATCTATGTCATCAGGCCCGTAGCAGCACAATGAGTGGATTCAGGTACGATGATTCTAACTGAAATAAGTCACACAGAAAAAGAAACATCATAAGATATCAGTAATACACGGAATGTAAACTTGGCTACACAGGAACTGAATTACAGAACAGAACAGGGTCTCAAATTTAGAAAACCAACTTATGCTTGTTTAAGGGTAAAGGTGAGTTGGGGTGCTGCATAAAACCAGAGATTGAAATGAGCACAGATAAAGTTCCTTAAGCCAAATATGGAATAGACAAGAGCTACTCCTTGCTCAACGAAATGGACTCAACACCGCATATTAAACGCCTAAGAATGTACCTGACTCTTAAGTATCTTAAAACCTATGGATTGCTATGTCTCCGAAAGAGAATCAAGCATGTGTACAGGGACATAAACGCAGCAGTGATAGGATTGGAGAGGTTCGGTGAGCAAATGAAGACCCTTTGAAGTCATATTGCATGGTACCCATTCCACGGGTTTCAACTACCCAGGTTTAAGGTATTCTTCCTTCAGCTAAAACATGCATGTGGAACCTAGAGTATGATCAACCATGTGATCGGGAGACGTGTTCAAATATGTCTCAGTTTTCGTACCCTGGTACTCGGGTGCAACATTCCAGACGCTTTACTAACACTCTCCCGACTTGGAGAGTCAGTCCCTTTAACCTCCTGTTTGGCCCAGTTTGCAATTTCTGCGGAAGATGAACAGGAATAGCGAGAACCAATGAGAGACTAGCTGGAGGTGTCTGGACGGGCAAATTTAACTCTCATTTCCCACCAGGAAGAGGAAATAACCAAAGGCTCAGCGTGCCGTGCCGGAACCAGATTAGGGCCTGAAGCCATCCTGCGGTGTTGCGGCCAGCTCACAAGAAAGCGAGTTGAAGAAAGGAGCTCAGGGGCACTGTAATTCACAAACCTGCAGAGTTATAAATGACAGCTATCGTCCAAAAATATACTGAAGTAAGGCTGCCAAGAGGACTTGAAAGCGGGGCAGAATTGCAGGAAACCGATTTCAGGAGGTAGACTGGAATTGCATTGAAAGCATAGGAAAAGAGGCAGAACGTCCACAATGATGCACTTGGCCAAAAAGGGCGTATGCGTTTTTTCCTGAATATATTCAGGAAAAAACGCATACGCCCTTTTTGGCCAACCAAGCAAGCTTGCAAAGGAAATCTGCACTACAATGAAGTCTCACTTCCCCCCGGTCAAAAGGGCCATCTGAAAAAAGTGTAAAATCCAGAAAGGCAGGACAGGCCATGGAGAACTGGGAGCCTTGTTATGCTGATGGGCGGGATGTAAACTGCCAACAGACACTCGGGAGAAGTGTATGGTGTTTCCTGAAACATCTAAAAAACAAAGCAACAGAGCCTAGGGCACTTCCACTTATGGTCCTATAGCTTAGGGAAATTAAAATCAAAAAGACACAGCCACCCCAATGTTTGGGACGCCTCTGTTTACAAGAACCTCGTTTACCGTACAAGTTCAATATCACAGAAAGTGAAAAATGGATAAAGAACTTGTGGTACTTACGTACAATACAGTATCACTCAGCAGTGAAATCTATGTCATCAGGCCCGTAGCAGCACAATGAGTGGATTCAGGTACGATGATTCTAACTGAAATAAGTCACACAGAAAAAGAAACATCATAAGATATCAGTAATACACGGAATGTAAACTTGGCTACACAGGAACTGAATTACAGAACAGAACAGGGTCTCAAATTTAGAAAACCAACTTATGCTTGTTTAAGGGTAAAGGTGAGTTGGGGTGCTGCATAAAACCAGAGATTGAAATGAGCACAGATAAAGTTCCTTAAGCCAAATATGGAATAGACAAGAGCTACTCCTTGCTCAACGAAATGGACTCAACACCGCATATTAAACGCCTAAGAATGTACCTGACTCTTAAGTATCTTAAAACCTATGGATTGCTATGTCTCCGAAAGAGAATCAAGCATGTGTACAGGGACATAAACGCAGCAGTGATAGGATTGGAGAGGTTCGGTGAGCAAATGAAGACCCTTTGAAGTCATATTGCATGGTACCCATTCCACGGGTTTCAACTACCCAGGTTTAAGGTATTCTTCCTTCAGCTAAAACATGCATGTGGAACCTAGAGTATGATCAACCATGTGATCGGGAGACGTGTTCAAATATGTCTCAGTTTTCGTACCCTGGTACTCGGGTGCAACATTCCAGACGCTTTACTAACACTCTCCCGACTTGGAGAGTCAGTCCCTTTAACCTCCTGTTTGGCCCAGTTTGCAATTTCTGCGGAAGATGAACAGGAATAGCGAGAACCAATGAGAGACTAGCTGGAGGTGTCTGGACGGGCAAATTTAACTCTCATTTCCCACCAGGAAGAGGAAATAACCAAAGGCTCAGCGTGCCGTGCCGGAACCAGATTAGGGCCTGAAGCCATCCTGCGGTGTTGCGGCCAGCTCACAAGAAAGCGAGTTGAAGAAAGGAGCTCAGGGGCACTGTAATTCACAAACCTGCAGAGTTATAAATGACAGCTATCGTCCAAAAATATACTGAAGTAAGGCTGCCAAGAGGACTTGAAAGCGGGGCAGAATTGCAGGAAACCGATTTCAGGAGGTAGACTGGAATTGCATTTAAAGCATAGGAAAAGAGGCAGAACGTCCACAATGATGCACTTGGCCAAAAAGGGCGTATGCGTTTTTTCCTGAATATATTCAGGAAAAAACGCATACGCCCTTTTTGGCCAACCAAGCAAGCTTGCAAAGGAAATCTGCACTACAATGAAGTCTCACTTCCCCCCGGTCAAAAGGGCCATCTGAAAAAAGTGTAAAATCCAGAAAGGCAGGACAGGCCATGGAGAACTGGGAGCCTTGTTATGCTGATGGGCGGGATGTAAACTGCCAACAGACACTCGGGAGAAGTGTATGGTGTTTCCTGAAACATCTAAAAAACAAAGCAACAGAGCCTAGGGCACTTCCACTTATGGTCCTATAGCTTAGGGAAATTAAAATCAAAAAGACACAGCCACCCCAATGTTTGGGACGCCTCTGTTTACAAGAACCTCGTTTACCGTACAAGTTCAATATCACAGAAAGTGAAAAATGGATAAAGAACTTGTGGTACTTACGTACAATGCAGTATCACTCAGCAGTGAAATCTATGTCATCAGGCCCGTAGCAGCACAATGAGTGGATTCAGGTACGATGATTCTAACTGAAATAAGTCACACAGAAAAAGAAACATCATAAGATATCAGTAATACACGGAATGTAAACTTGGCTACACAGGAACTGAATTACAGAACAGAACAGGGTCTCAAATTTAGAAAACCAACTTATGCTTGTTTAAGGGTAAAGGTGAGTTGGGGTGCTGCATAAAACCAGAGATTGAAATGAGCACAGATAAAGTTCCTTAAGCCAAATATGGAATAGACAAGAGCTACTCCTTGCTCAACGAAATGGACTCAACACCGCATATTAAACGCCTAAGAATGTACCTGACTCTTAAGTATCTTAAAACCTATGGATTGCTATGTCTCCGAAAGAGAATCAAGCATGTGTACAGGGACATAAACGCAGCAGTGATAGGATTGGAGAGGTTCGGTGAGCAAATGAAGACCCTTTGAAGTCATATTGCATGGTACCCATTCCACGGGTTTCAACTACCCAGGTTTAAGGTATTCTTCCTTCAGCTAAAACATGCATGTGGAACCTAGAGTATGATCAACCATGTGATCGGGAGACGTGTTCAAATATGTCTCAGTTTTCGTACCCTGGTACTCGGGTGCAACATTCCAGACGCTTTACTAACACTCTCCCGACTTGGAGAGTCAGTCCCTTTAACCTCCTGTTTGGCCCAGTTTGCAATTTCTGCGGAAGATGAACAGGAATAGCGAGAACCAATGAGAGACTAGCTGGAGGTGTCTGGACGGGCAAATTTAACTCTCATTTCCCACCAGGAAGAGGAAATAACCAAAGGCTCAGCGTGCCGTGCCGGAACCAGATTAGGGCCTGAAGCCATCCTGCGGTGTTGCGGCCAGCTCACAAGAAAACGAGTTGAAGAAAGGAGCTCAGGGGCACTGTAATTCACAAACCTGCAGAGTTATAAATGACAACTATCGTCCAAAAATATACTGAAGTAAGGCTGCCAAGAGGACTTGAAAGCGGGGCAGAATTGCAGGAAACCGATTTCAGGAGGTAGACTGGAATTGCATTGAAAGCATAGGAAAAGAGGCAGAACGTCCACAATGATGCACTTGGCCAAAAAGGGCGTATGCGTTTTTTCCTGAATATATTCAGGAAAAAACGCATACGCCCTTTTTGGCCAACCAAGCAAGCTTGCAAAGGAAATCTGCACTACAATGAAGTCTCACTTCCCCCCGGTCAAAAGGGCCATCTGAAAAAAGTGTAAAATCCAGAAAGGCAGGACAGGCCATGGAGAACTGGGAGCCTTGTTATGCTGATGGGCGGGATGTAAACTGCCAACAGACACTCGGGAGAAGTGTATGGTGTTTCCTGAAACATCTAAAAAACAAAGCAACAGAGCCTAGGGCACTTCCACTTATGGTCCTATAGCTTAGGGAAATTAAAATCAAAAAGACACAGCCACCCCAATGTTTGGGACGCCTCTGTTTACAAGAACCTCGTTTACCGTACAAGTTCAATATCACAGAAAGTGAAAAATGGATAAAGAACTTGTGGTACTTACGTACAATGCAGTATCACTCAGCAGTGAAATCTATGTCATCAGGCCCGTAGCAGCACAATGAGTGGATTCAGGTACGATGATTCTAACTGAAATAAGTCACACAGAAAAAGAAACATCATAAGATATCAGTAATACACGGAATGTAAACTTGGCTACACAGGAACTGAATTACAGAACAGAACAGGGTCTCAAATTTAGAAAACCAACTTATGCTTGTTTAAGGGTAAAGGTGAGTTGGGGTGCTGCATAAAACCAGAGATTGAAATGAGCACAGATAAAGTTCCTTAAGCCAAATATGGAATAGACAAGAGCTACTCCTTGCTCAACGAAATGGACTCAACACCGCATATTAAACGCCTAAGAATGTACCTGACTCTTAAGTATCTTAAAACCTATGGATTGCTATGTCTCCGAAAGAGAATCAAGCATGTGTACAGGGACATAAACGCAGCAGTGATAGGATTGGAGAGGTTCGGTGAGCAAATGAAGACCCTTTGAAGTCATATTGCATGGTACCCATTCCACGGGTTTCAACTACCCAGGTTTAAGGTATTCTTCTTTCAGCTAAAACATGCATGTGGAACCTAGAGTATGATCAACCATGTGATCGGGAGACGTGTTCAAATATGTCTCAGTTTTCGTACCCTGGTACTCGGGTGCAACATTCCAGACGCTTTACTAACACTCTCCCGACTTGGAGAGTCAGTCCCTTTAACCTCCTGTTTGGCCCAGTTTGCAATTTCTGCGGAAGATGAACAGGAATAGCGAGAACCAATGAGAGACTAGCTGGAGGTGTCTGGACGGGCAAATTTAACTCTCATTTCCCACCAGGAAGAGGAAATAACCAAAGGCTCAGCGTGCCGTGCCGGAACCAGATTAGGGCCTGAAGCCATCCTGCGGTGTTGCGGCCAGCTCACAAGAAAGCGAGTTGAAGAAAGGAGCTCAGGGGCACTGTAATTCACAAACCTGCAGAGTTATAAATGACAGCTATCGTCCAAAAATATACTGAAGTAAGGCTGCCAAGAGGACTTGAAAGCGGGGCAGAATTGCAGGAAACCGATTTCAGGAGGTAGACTGGAATTGCATTGAAAGCATAGGAAAAGAGGCAGAACGTCCACAATGATGCACTTGGCCAAAAAGGGCGTATGCGTTTTTTCCTGAATATATTCAGGAAAAAACGCATACGCCCTTTTTGGCCAACCAAGCAAGCTTGCAAAGGAAATCTGCACTACAATGAAGTCTCACTTCCCCCCGGTCAAAAGGGCCATCTGAAAAAAGTGTAAAATCCAGAAAGGCAGGACAGGCCATGGAGAACTGGGAGCCTTGTTATGCTGATGGGCGGGATGTAAACTGCCAACAGACACTCGGGAGAAGTGTATGGTGTTTCCTGAAACATCTAAAAAACAAAGCAACAGAGCCTAGGGCACTTCCACTTATGGTCCTATAGCTTAGGGAAATTAAAATCAAAAAGACACAGCCACCCCAATGTTTGGGACGCCTCTGTTTACAAGAACCTCGTTTACCGTACAAGTTCAATATCACAGAAAGTGAAAAATGGATAAAGAACTTGTGGTACTTACGTACAATGCAGTATCACTCAGCAGTGAAATCTATGTCATCAGGCCCGTAGCAGCACAATGAGTGGATTCAGGTACGATGATTCTAACTGAAATAAGTCACACAGAAAAAGAAACATCATAAGATATCAGTAATACACGGAATGTAAACTTGGCTACACAGGAACTGAATTACAGAACAGAACAGGGTCTCAAATTTAGAAAACCAACTTATGCTTGTTTAAGGGTAAAGGTGAGTTGGGGTGCTGCATAAAACCAGAGATTGAAATGAGCACAGATAAAGTTCCTTAAGCCAAATATGGAATAGACAAGAGCTACTCCTTGCTCAACGAAATGGACTCAACACCGCATATTAAACGCCTAAGAATGTACCTGACTCTTAAGTATCTTAAAACCTATGGATTGCTATGTCTCCGAAAGAGAATCAAGCATGTGTACAGGGACATAAACGCAGCAGTGATAGGATTGGAGAGGTTCGGTGAGCAAATGAAGACCCTTTGAAGTCATATTGCATGGTACCCATTCCACGGGTTTCAACTACCCAGGTTTAAGGTATTCTTCCTTCAGCTAAAACATGCATGTGGAACCTAGAGTATGATCAACCATGTGATCGGGAGACGTGTTCAAATATGTCTCAGTTTTCGTACCCTGGTACTCGGGTGCAACATTCCAGACGCTTTACTAACACTCTCCCGACTTGGAGAGTCAGTCCCTTTAACCTCCTGTTTGGCCCAGTTTGCAATTTCTGCGGAAGATGAACAGGAATAGCGAGAACCAATGAGAGACTAGCTGGAGGTGTCTGGACGGGCAAATTTAACTCTCATTTCCCACCAGGAAGAGGAAATAACCAAAGGCTCAGCGTGCCGTGCCGGAACCAGATTAGGGCCTGAAGCCATCCTGCGGTGTTGCGGCCAGCTCACAAGAAAACGAGTTGAAGAAAGGAGCTCAGGGGCACTGTAATTCACAAACCTGCAGAGTTATAAATGACAGCTATCGTCCAAAAATATACTGAAGTAAGGCTGCCAAGAGGACTTGAAAGCGGGGCAGAATTGCAGGAAACCGATTTCAGGAGGTAGACTGGAATTGCATTGAAAGCATAGGAAAAGAGGCAGAACGTCCACAATGATGCACTTGGCCAAAAAGGGCGTATGCGTTTTTTCCTGAATATATTCAGGAAAAAACGCATACGCCCTTTTTGGCCAACCAAGCAAGCTTGCAAAGGAAATCTGCACTACAATGAAGTCTCACTTCCCCCCGGTCAAAAGGGCCATCTGAAAAAAGTGTAAAATCCAGAAAGGCAGGACAGGCCATGGAGAACTGGGAGCCTTGTTATGCTGATGGGCGGGATGTAAATTGCCAACAGACACTCGGGAGAAGTGTATGGTGTTTCCTGAAACATCTAAAAAACAAAGCAACAGAGCCTAGGGCACTTCCACTTATGGTCCTATAGCTTAGGGAAATTAAAATCAAAAAGACACAACCACCCCTATGTTTGGGACGCCTCTGTTTACAAGAACCTCGTTTACCGTACAAGTTCAATATCACAGAAAGTGAAAAATGGATAAAGAACTTGTGGTACTTACGTACAATGCAGTATCACTCAGCAGTGAAATCTATGTCATCAGGCCCGTAGCAGCACAATGAGTGGATTCAGGTACGATGATTCTAACTGAAATAAGTCACACAGAAAAAGAAACATCATAAGATATCAGTAATACACGGAATGTAAACTTGGCTACACAGGAACTGAATTACAGAACAGAACAGGGTCTCAAATTTAGAAAACCAACTTATGCTTGTTTAAGGGTAAAGGTGAGTTGGGGTGCTGCATAAAACCAGAGATTGAAATGAGCACAGATAAAGTTCCTTAAGCCAAATATGGAATAGACAAGAGCTACTCCTTGCTCAACGAAATGGACTCAACACCGCATATTAAACGCCTAAGAATGTACCTGACTCTTAAGTATCTTAAAACCTATGGATTGCTATGTCTCCGAAAGAGAATCAAGCATGTGTACAGGGACATAAACGCAGCAGTGATAGGATTGGAGAGGTTCGGTGAGCAAATGAAGACCCTTTGAAGTCATATTGCATGGTACCCATTCCACGGGTTTCAACTACCCAGGTTTAAGGTATTCTTCCTTCAGCTAAAACATGCATGTGGAACCTAGAGTATGATCAACCATGTGATCGGGAGACGTGTTCAAATATGTCTCAGTTTTCGTACCCTGGTACTCGGGTGCAACATTCCAGACGCTTTACTAACACTCTCCCGACTTGGAGAGTCAGTCCCTTTAACCTCCTGTTTGGCCCAGTTTGCAATTTCTGCAGAAGATGAACAGGAATAGCGAGAACCAATGAGAGACTAGCTGGAGGTGTCTGGACGGGCAAATTTAACTCTCATTTCCCACCAGGAAGAGGAAATAACCAAAGGCTCAGCGTGCCGTGCCGGAACCAGATTAGGGCCTGAAGCCATCCTGCGGTGTTGCGGCCAGCTCACAAGAAAGCGAGTTGAAGAAAGGAGCTCAGGGGCACTGTAATTCACAAACCTGCAGAGTTATAAATGACAGCTATCGTCCAAAAATATACTGAAGTAAGGCTGCCAAGAGGACTTGAAAGCGGGGCAGAATTGCAGGAAACCGATTTCAGGACGTAGACTGGAATTGCATTGAAAGCATAGGAAAAGAGGCAGAACGTCCACAATGATGCACTTGGCCAAAAAGGGCGTATGCGTTTTTTCCTGAATATATTCAGGAAAAAACGCATACGCCCTTTTTGGCCAACCAAGCAAGCTTGCAAAGGAAATCTGCACTACAATGAAGTCTCACTTCCCCCCGGTCAAAAGGGCCATCTGAAAAAAGTGTAAAATCCAGAAAGGCAGGACAGGCCATGGAGAACTGGGAGCCTTGTTATGCTGATGGGCGGGATGTAAACTGCCAACAGACACTCGGGAGAAGTGTATGGTGTTTCCTGAAACATCTAAAAAACAAAGCAACAGAGCCTAGGGCACTTCCACTTATGGTCCTATAGCTTAGGGAAATTAAAATCAAAAAGACACAGCCACCCCAATGTTTGGGACGCCTCTGTTTACAAGAACCTCGTTTACCGTACAAGTTCAATATCACAGAAAGTGAAAAATGGATAAAGAACTTGTGGTACTTACGTACAATGCAGTATCACTCAGCAGTGAAATCTATGTCATCAGGCCCGTAGCAGCACAATGAGTGGATTCAGGTACGATGATTCTAACTGAAATAAGTCACACAGAAAAAGAAACATCATAAGATATCAGTAATACACGGAATGTAAACTTGGCTACACAGGAACTGAATTACAGAACAGAACAGGGTCTCAAATTTAGAAAACCAACTTATGCTTGTTTAAGGGTAAAGGTGAGTTGGGGTGCTGCATAAAACCAGAGATTGAAATGAGCACAGATAAAGTTCCTTAAGCCAAATATGGAATAGACAAGAGCTACTCCTTGCTCAACGAAATGGACTCAACACCGCATATTAAACGCCTAAGAATGTACCTGACTCTTAAGTATCTTAAAACCGATGGATTGCTATGTCTCCGAAAGAGAATCAAGCATGTGTACAGGGACATAAACGCAGCAGTGATAGGATTGGAGAGGTTCGGTGAGCAAATGAAGAGCCTTTGAAGTCATATTGCATGGTACCCATTCCACGGGTTTCAACTACCCAGGTTTAAGGTATTCTTCCTTCAGCTAAAACATGCATGTGGAACCTAGAGTATGATCAACCATGTGATCGGGAGACGTGTTCAAATATGTCTCAGTTTTCGTACCCTGGTACTCGGGTGCAACATTCCAGACGCTTTACTAACACTCTCCCGACTTGGAGAGTCAGTCCCTTTAACCTCCTGTTTGGCCCAGTTTGCAATTTCTGCGGAAGATGAACAGGAATAGCGAGAACCAATGAGAGACTAGCTGGAGGTGTCTGGACGGGCAAATTTAACTCTCATTTCCCACCAGGAAGAGGAAATAACCAAAGGCTCAGCGTGCCGTGCCGGAACCAGATTAGGGCCTGAAGCCATCCTGCGGTGTTGCGGCCAGCTCACAAGAAAACGAGTTGAAGAAAGGAGCTCAGGGGCACTGTAATTCACAAACCTGCAGAGTTATAAATGACAGCTATCGTCCAAAAATATACTGAAGTAAGGCTGCCAAGAGGACTTGAAAGCGGGGCAGAATTGCAGGAAACCGATTTCAGGAGGTAGACTGGAATTGCATTGAAAGCATAGGAAAAGAGGCAGAACGTCCACAATGATGCACTTGGCCAAAAAGGGCGTATGCGTTTTTTCCTGAATATATTCAGGAAAAAACGCATACGCCCTTTTTGGCCAACCAAGCAAGCTTGCAAAGGAAATCTGCACTACAATGAAGTCTCACTTCCCCCCGGTCAAAAGGGCCATCTGAAAAAAGTGTAAAATCCAGAAAGGCAGGACAGGCCATGGAGAACTGGGAGCCTTGTTATGCTGATGGGCGGGATGTAAACTGCCAACAGACACTCGGGAGAAGTGTATGGTGTTTCCTGAAACATCTAAAAAACAAAGCAACAGAGCCTAGGGCACTTCCACTTATGGTCCTATAGCTTAGGGAAACTAAAATCAAAAAGACACAGCCACCCCAATGTTTGGGACGCCTCTGTTTACAAGAACCTCGTTTACCGTACAAGTTCAATATCACAGAAAGTGAAAAATGGATAAAGAACTTGTGGTACTTACGTACAATGCAGTATCACTCAGCAGTGAAATCTATGTCATCAGGCCCGTAGCAGCACAATGAGTGGATTCAGGTACGATGATTCTAACTGAAATAAGTCACACAGAAAAAGAAACATCATAAGATATCAGTAATACACGGAATGTAAACTTGGCTACACAGGAACTGAATTACAGAACAGAACAGGGTCTCAAATTTAGAAAACCAACTTATGCTTGTTTAAGGGTAAAGGTGAGTTGGGGTGCTGCATAAAACCAGAGATTGAAATGAGCACAGATAAAGTTCCTTAAGCCAAATATGGAATAGACAAGAGCTACTCCTTGCTCAACGAAATGGACTCAACACCGCATATTAAACGCCTAAGAATGTACCTGACTCTTAAGTATCTTAAAACCTATGGATTGCTATGTCTCCGAAAGAGAATCAAGCATGTGTACAGGGACATAAACGCAGCAGTGATAGGATTGGAGAGGTTCGGTGAGCAAATGAAGACCCTTTGAAGTCATATTGCATGGTACCCATTCCACGGGTTTCAACTACCCAGGTTTAAGGTATTCTTCCTTCAGCCAAAACATGCATGTGGAACCTAGAGTATGATCAACCATGTGATCGGGAGACGTGTTCAAATATGTCTCAGTTTTCGTACCCTGGTACTCGGGTGCAACATTCCAGACGCTTTACTAACACTCTCCCGACTTGGAGAGTCAGTCCCTTTAACCTCCTGTTTGGCCCAGTTTGCAATTTCTGCGGAAGATGAACAGGAATAGCGAGAACCAATGAGAGACTAACTGGAGGTGTCTGGACGGGCAAATTTAACTCTCATTTCCCACCAGGAAGAGGAAATAACCAAAGGCTCAGCGTGCCGTGCCGGAACCAGATTAGGGCCTGAAGCCATCCTGCGGTGTTGCGGCCAGCTCACAAGAAAGCGAGTTGAAGAAAGGAGTTCAGGGGCACTGTAATTCACAAACCTGCAGAGTTATAAATGACAGCTATCGTCCAAAAATATACTGAAGTAAGGCTGCCAAGAGGACTTGAAAGCGGGGCAGAATTGCAGGAAACCGATTTCAGGAGGTAGACTGGAATTGCATTGAAAGCATAGGAAAAGAGGCAGAACGTCCACAATGATGCACTTGGCCAAAAAGGGCGTATGCGTTTTTTCCTGAATATATTCAGGAAAAAACGCATACGCCCTTTTTGGCCAACCAAGCAAGCTTGCAAAGGAAATCTGCACTACAATGAAGTCTCACTTCCCCCCGGTCAAAAGGACCATCTGAAAAAAGTGTAAAATCCAGAAAGGCAGGACAGGCCATGGAGAACTGGGAGCCTTGTTATGCTGATGGGCGGGATGTAAACTGCCAACAGACACTCGGGAGAAGTGTATGGTGTTTCCTGAAACATCTAAAAAACAAAGCAACAGAGCCTAGGGCACTTCCACTTATGGTCCTATAGCTTAGGGAAATTAAAATCAAAAAGACACAGCCACCCCAATGTTTGGGACGCCTCTGTTTACAAGAACCTCGTTTACCGTACAAGTTCAATATCACAGAAAGTGAAAAATGGATAAAGAACTTGTGGTACTTACGTACAATGCAGTATCACTCAGCAGTGAAATCTATGTCATCAGGCCCGTAGCAGCACAATGAGTGGATTCAGGTACGATGATTCTAACTGAAATAAGTCACACAGAAAAAGAAACATCATAAGATATCAGTAATACACGGAATGTAAACTTGGCTACACAGGAACTGAATTACAGAACAGAACAGGGTCTCAAATTTAGAAAACCAACTTATGCTTGTTTAAGGGTAAAGGTGAGTTGGGGTGCTGCATAAAACCAGAGATTGAAATGAGCACAGATAAAGTTCCTTAAGCCAAATATGGAATAGACAAGAGCTACTCCTTGCTCAACGAAATGGACTCAACACCGCATATTAAACGCCTAAGAATGTACCTGACTCTTAAGTATCTTAAAACCGATGGATTGCTATGTCTCCGAAAGAGAATCAAGCATGTGTACAGGGACATAAACGCAGCAGTGATAGGATTGGAGAGGTTCGGTGAGCAAATGAAGAGCCTTTGAAGTCATATTGCATGGTACCCATTCCACGGGTTTCAACTACCCAGGTTTAAGGTATTCTTCCTTCAGCTAAAACATGCATGTGGAACCTAGAGTATGATCAACCATGTGATCGGGAGACGTGTTCAAATATGTCTCAGTTTTCGTACCCTGGTACTCGGGTGCAACATTCCAGACGCTTTACTAACACTCTCCCGACTTGGAGAGTCAGTCCCTTTAACCTCCTGTTTGGCCCAGTTTGCAATTTCTGCGGAAGATGAACAGGAATAGCGAGAACCAATGAGAGACTAGCTGGAGGTGTCTGGACGGGCAAATTTAACTCTCATTTCCCACCAGGAAGAGGAAATAACCAAAGGCTCAGCGTGCCGTGCCGGAACCAGATTAGGGCCTGAAGCCATCCTGCGGTGTTGCGGCCAGCTCACAAGAAAACGAGTTGAAGAAAGGAGCTCAGGGGCACTGTAATTCACAAACCTGCAGAGTTATAAATGACAGCTATCGTCCAAAAATATACTGAAGTAAGGCTGCCAAGAGGACTTGAAAGCGGGGCAGAATTGCAGGAAACCGATTTCAGGAGGTAGACTGGAATTGCATTGAAAGCATAGGAAAAGAGGCAGAACGTCCACAATGATGCACTTGGCCAAAAAGGGCGTATGCGTTTTTTCCTGAATATATTCAGGAAAAAACGCATACGCCCTTTTTGGCCAACCAAGCAAGCTTGCAAAGGAAATCTGCACTACAATGAAGTCTCACTTCCCCCCGGTCAAAAGGGCCATCTGAAAAAAGTGTAAAATCCAGAAAGGCAGGACAGGCCATGGAGAACTGGGAGCCTTGTTATGCTGATGGGCGGGATGTAAACTGCCAACAGACACTCGGGAGAAGTGTATGGTGTTTCCTGAAACATCTAAAAAACAAAGCAACAGAGCCTAGGCCACTTCCACTTATGGTCCTATAGCTTAGGGAAATTAAAATCAAAAAGACACAGCCACCCCAATGTTTGGGACGCCTCTGTTTACAAGAACCTCGTTTACCGTACAAGTTCAATATCACAGAAAGTGAAAAATGGATAAAGAACTTGTGGTACTTACGTACAATGCAGTATCACTCAGCAGTGAAATCTATGTCATCAGGCCCGTAGCAGCACAATGAGTGGATTCAGGTACGATGATTCTAACTGAAATAAGTCACACAGAAAAAGAAACATCATAAGATATCAGTAATACACGGAATGTAAACTTGGCTACACAGGAACTGAATTACAGAACAGAACAGGGTCTCAAATTTAGAAAACCAACTTATGCTTGTTTAAGGGTAAAGGTGAGTTGGGGTGCTGCATAAAACCAGAGATTGAAATGAGCACAGATAAAGTTCCTTAAGCCAAATATGGAATAGACAAGAGCTACTCCTTGCTCAACGAAATGGACTCAACACCGCATATTAAACGCCTAAGAATGTACCTGACTCTTAAGTATCTTAAAACCTATGGATTGCTATGTCTCCGAAAGAGAATCAAGCATGTGTACAGGGACATAAACGCAGCAGTGATAGGATTGGAGAGGTTCGGTGAGCAAATGAAGACCCTTTGAAGTCATATTGCATGGTACCCATTCCACGGGTTTCAACTACCCAGGTTTAAGGTATTCTTCCTTCAGCCAAAACATGCATGTGGAACCTAGAGTATGATCAACCATGTGATCGGGAGACGTGTTCAAATATGTCTCAGTTTTCGTACCCTGGTACTCGGGTGCAACATTCCAGACGCTTTACTAACACTCTCCCGACTTGGAGAGTCAGTCCCTTTAACCTCCTGTTTGGCCCAGTTTGCAATTTCTGCGGAAGATGAACAGGAATAGCGAGAACCAATGAGAGACTAGCTGGAGGTGTCTGGACGGGCAAATTTAACTCTCATTTCCCACCAGGAAGAGGAAATAACCAAAGGCTCAGCATGCCGTGCCGGAACCAGATTAGGGCCTGAAGCCATCCTGCCGTGTTGCGGCCAGCTCACAAGAAAACGAGTTGAAGAAAGGAGCTCAGGGGCACTGTAATTCACAAACCTGCAGAGTTATAAATGTCAACTATCGTCCAAAAATATACTGAAGTAAGGCTGCCAAGAGGACTTGAAAGCGGGGCAGAATTGCAGGAAACCGATTTCAGGAGGTAGACTGGAATTGCATTGAAAGCATAGGAAAAGAGGCAGAACGTCCACAATGATGCACTTGGCCAAAAAGGGCGTATGCGTTTTTTCCTGAATATATTCAGGAAAAAACACATACGCCCTTTTTGGCCAACCAAGCAAGCTTGCAAAGGAAATCTGCACTACAATGAAGTCTCACTTCCCCCCGGTCAAAAGGGCCATCTGAAAAAAGTGTAAAATCCAGAAAGGCAGGACAGGCCATGGAGAACTGGGAGCCTTGTTATGCTGATGGGCGGGATGTAAACTGCCAACAGACACTCGGGAGAAGTGTATGGTGTTTCCTGAAACATCTAAAAAACAAAGCAACAGAGCCTAGGGCACTTCCACTTATGGTCCTATAGCTTAGGGAAATTAAAATCAAAAAGACACAGCCACCCCAATGTTTGGGACGCCTCTGTTTACAAGAACCTCGTTTACCGTACAAGTTCAATATCACAGAAAGTGAAAAATGGATAAAGAACTTGTGGTACTTACGTACAATGCAGTATCACTCAGCAGTGAAATCTATGTCATCAGGCCCGTAGCAGCACAATGAGTGGATTCAGGTACGATGATTCTAACTGAAATAAGTCACACAGAGAAAGAAACATCATAAGATATCAGTAATACACGGAATGTAAACTTGGCTACACAGGAACTGAATTACAGAACAGAACAGGGTCTCAAATTTAGAAAACCAACTTATGCTTGTTTAAGGGTAAAGGTGAGTTGGGGTGCTGCATAAAACCAGAGATTGAAATGAGCACAGATAAAGTTCCTTAAGCCAAATATGGAATAGACAAGAGCTACTCCTTGCTCAACGAAATGGACTCAACACCGCATATTAAACGCCTAAGAATGTACCTGACTCTTAAGTATCTTAAAACCTATGGATTGCTATGTCTCCGAAAGAGAATCAAGCATGTGTACAGGGACATAAACGCAGCAGTGATAGGATTGGAGAGGTTCGGTGAGCAAATGAAGACCCTTTGAAGTCATATTGCATGGTACCCATTCCACGGGTTTCAACTACCCAGGTTTAAGGTATTCTTCCTTCAGCTAAAACATGCATGTGGAACCTAGAGTATGATCAACCATGTGATCGGGAGACGTGTTCAAATATGTCTCAGTTTTCGTACCCTGGTACTCGGGTGCAACATTCCAGACGCTTTACTAACACTCTCCCGACTTGGAGAGTCAGTCCCTTTAACCTCCTGTTTGGCCCAGTTTGCAATTTCTGCGGAAGATGAACAGGAATAGCGAGAACCAATGAGAGACTAGCTGGAGGTGTCTGGACGGGCAAATTTAACTCTCATTTCCCACCAGGAAGAGGAAATAACCAAAGGCTCAGCGTGCCGTGCCGGAACCAGATTAGGGCCTGAAGCCATCCTGCGGTGTTGCGGCCAGCTCACAAGAAAGCGAGTTGAAGAAAGGAGCTCAGGGGCACTGTAATTCACAAACCTGCAGAGTTATAAATGACAGCTATCGTCCAAAAATATACTGAAGTAAGGCTGCCAAGAGGACTTGAAAGCGGGGCAGAATTGCAGGAAACCGATTTCAGGAGGTAGACTGGAATTGCATTGAAAGCATAGGAAAAGAGGCAGAACGTCCACAATGATGCACTTGGCCAAAAAGGGCGTATGCGTTTTTTCCTGAATATATTCAGGAAAAAACGCATACGCCCTTTTTGGCCAACCAAGCAAGCTTGCAAAGGAAATCTGCACTACAATGAAGTCTCCCTTCCCCCCGGTCAAAAGGGCCATCTGAAAAAAGTGTAAAATCCAGAAAGGCAGGACAGGCCATGGAGAACTGGGAGCCTTGTTATGCTGATGGGCGGGATGTAAACTGCCAACAGACACTCGGGAGAAGTGTATGGTGTTTCCTGAAACATCTAAAAAACAAAGCAACAGAGCCTAGGGCACTTCCACTTATGGTCCTATAGCTTAGGGAAATTAAAATCAAAAAGACACAGCCACCCCAATGTTTGGGACGCCTCTGTTTACAAGAACCTCGTTTACCGTACAAGTTCAATATCACAGAAAGTGAAAAATGGATAAAGAACTTGTGGTACTTACGTACAATGCAGTATCACTCAGCAGTGAAATCTATGTCATCAGGCCCGTAGCAGCACAATGAGTGGATTCAGGTACGATGATTCTAACTGAAATAAGTCACACAGAAAAAGAAACATCATAAGATATCAGTAATACACGGAATGTAAACTTGGCTACACAGGAACTGAATTACAGAACAGAACAGGGTCTCAAATTTAGAAAACCAACTTATGCTTGTTTAAGGGTAAAGGTGAGTTGGGGTGCTGCATAAAACCAGAGATTGAAATGAGCACAGATAAAGTTCCTTAAGCCAAATATGGAATAGACAAGAGCTACTCCTTGCTCAACGAAATGGACTCAACACCGCATATTAAACGCCTAAGAATGTACCTGACTCTTAAGTATCTTAAAACCTATGGATTGCTATGTCTCCGAAAGAGAATCAAGCATGTGTACAGGGACATAAACGCAGCAGTGATAGGATTGGAGAGGTTCGGTGAGCAAATGAAGACCCTTTGAAGTCATATTGCATGGTACCCATTCCACGGGTTTCAACTACCCAGGTTTAAGGTATTCTTCCTTCAGCCAAAACATGCATGTGGAACCTAGAGTATGATCAACCATGTGATCGGGAGACGTGTTCAAATATGTCTCAGTTTTCGTACCCTGGTACTCGGGTGCAACATTCCAGACGCTTTACTAACACTCTCCCGACTTGGAGAGTCAGTCCCTTTAACCTCCTGTTTGGCCCAGTTTGCAATTTCTGCGGAAGATGAACAGGAATAGCGAGAACCAATGAGAGACTAGCTGGAGGTGTCTGGACGGGCAAATTTAACTCTCATTTCCCACCAGGAAGAGGAAATAACCAAAGGCTCAGCATGCCGTGCCGGAACCAGATTAGGGCCTGAAGCCATCCTGCCGTGTTGCGGCCAGCTCACAAGAAAACGAGTTGAAGAAAGGAGCTCAGGGGCACTGTAATTCACAAACCTGCAGAGTTATAAATGACAACTATCGTCCAAAAATATACTGAAGTAAGGCTGCCAAGAGGACTTGAAAGCGGGGCAGAATTGCAGGAAACCGATTTCAGGAGGTAGACTGGAATTGCATTGAAAGCATAGGAAAAGAGGCAGAACGTCCACAATGATGCACTTGGCCAAAAAGGGCGTATGCGTTTTTTCCTGAATATATTCAGGAAAAAACACATACGCCCTTTTTGGCCAACCAAGCAAGCTTGCAAAGGAAATCTGCACTACAATGAAGTCTCACTTCCCCCCGGTCAAAAGGGCCATCTGAAAAAAGTGTAAAATCCAGAAAGGCAGGACAGGCCATGGAGAACTGGGAGCCTTGTTATGCTGATGGGCGGGATGTAAACTGCCAACAGACACTCGGGAGAAGTGTATGGTGTTTCCTGAAACATCTAAAAAACAAAGCAACAGAGCCTAGGGCACTTCCACTTATGGTCCTATAGCTTAGGGAAATTAAAATCAAAAAGACACAGCCACCCCAATGTTTGGGACGCCTCTGTTTACAAGAACCTCGTTTACCGTACAAGTTCAATATCACAGAAAGTGAAAAATGGATAAAGAACTTGTGGTACTTACGTACAATGCAGTATCACTCAGCAGTGAAATCTATGTCATCAGGCCCGTAGCAGCACAATGAGTGGATTCAGGTACGATGATTCTAACTGAAATAAGTCACACAGAGAAAGAAACATCATAAGATATCAGTAATACACGGAATGTAAACTTGGCTACACAGGAACTGAATTACAGAACAGAACAGGGTCTCAAATTTAGAAAACCAACTTATGCTTGTTTAAGGGTAAAGGTGAGTTGGGGTGCTGCATAAAACCAGAGATTGAAATGAGCACAGATAAAGTTCCTTAAGCCAAATATGGAATAGACAAGAGCTACTCCTTGCTCAACGAAATGGACTCAACACCGCATATTAAACGCCTAAGAATGTACCTGACTCTTAAGTATCTTAAAACCTATGGATTGCTATGTCTCCGAAAGAGAATCAAGCATGTGTACAGGGACATAAACGCAGCAGTGATAGGATTGGAGAGGTTCGGTGAGCAAATGAAGACCCTTTGAAGTCATATTGCATGGTACCCATTCCACGGGTTTCAACTACCCAGGTTTAAGGTATTCTTCCTTCAGCTAAAACATGCATGTGGAACCTAGAGTATGATCAACCATGTGATCGGGAGACGTGTTCAAATATGTCTCAGTTTTCGTACCCTGGTACTCGGGTGCAACATTCCAGACGCTTTACTAACACTCTCCCGACTTGGAGAGTCAGTCCCTTTAACCTCCTGTTTGGCCCAGTTTGCAATTTCTGCGGAAGATGAACAGGAATAGCGAGAACCAATGAGAGACTAGCTGGAGGTGTCTGGACGGGCAAATTTAACTCTCATTTCCCACCAGGAAGAGGAAATAACCAAAGGCTCAGCGTGCCGTGCCGGAACCAGATTAGGGCCTGAAGCCATCCTGCGGTGTTGCGGCCAGCTCACAAGAAAGCGAGTTGAAGAAAGGAGCTCAGGGGCACTGTAATTCACAAACCTGCAGAGTTATAAATGACAGCTATCGTCCAAAAATATACTGAAGTAAGGCTGCCAAGAGGACTTGAAAGCGGGGCAGAATTGCAGGAAACCGATTTCAGGAGGTAGACTGGAATTGCATTGAAAGCATAGGAAAAGAGGCAGAACGTCCACAATGATGCACTTGGCCAAAAAGGGCGTATGCGTTTTTTCCTGAATATATTCAGGAAAAAACGCATACGCCCTTTTTGGCCAACCAAGCAAGCTTGCAAAGGAAATCTGCACTACAATGAAGTCTCACTTCCCCCCGGTCAAAAGGGCCATCTGAAAAAAGTGTAAAATCCAGAAAGGCAGGACAGGCCATGGAGAACTGGGAGCCTTGTTATGCTGATGGGCGGGATGTAAACTGCCAACAGACACTCGGGAGAAGTGTATGGTGTTTCCTGAAACATCTAAAAAACAAAGCAACAGAGCCTAGGGCACTTCCACTTATGGTCCTATAGCTTAGGGAAATTAAAATCAAAAAGACACAGCCACCCCAATGTTTGGGACGCCTCTGTTTACAAGAACCTCGTTTACCGTACAAGTTCAATATCACAGAAAGTGAAAAATGGATAAAGAACTTGTGGTACTTACGTACAATGCAGTATCACTCAGCAGTGAAATCTATGTCATCAGGCCCGTAGCAGCACAATGAGTGGATTCAGGTACGATGATTCTAACTGAAATAAGTCACACAGAAAAAGAAACATCATAAGATATCAGTAATACACGGAATGTAAACTTGGCTACACAGGAACTGAATTACAGAACAGAACAGGGTCTCAAATTTAGAAAACCAACTTATGCTTGTTTAAGGGTAAAGGTGAGTTGGGGTGCTGCATAAAACCAGAGATTGAAATGAGCACAGATAAAGTTCCTTAAGCCAAATATGGAATAGACAAGAGCTACTCCTTGCTCAACGAAATGGACTCAACACCGCATATTAAACGCCTAAGAATGTACCTGACTCTTAAGTATCTTAAAACCTATGGATTGCTATGTCTCCGAAAGAGAATCAAGCATGTGTACAGGGACATAAACGCAGCAGTGATAGGATTGGAGAGGTTCGGTGAGCAAATGAAGACCCTTTGAAGTCATATTGCATGGTACCCATTCCACGGGTTTCAACTACCCAGGTTTAAGGTATTCTTCCTTCAGCCAAAACATGCATGTGGAACCTAGAGTATGATCAACCATGTGATCGGGAGACGTGTTCAAATATGTCTCAGTTTTCGTACCCTGGTACTCGGGTGCAACATTCCAGACGCTTTACTAACACTCTCCCGACTTGGAGAGTCAGTCCCTTTAACCTCCTGTTTGGCCCAGTTTGCAATTTCTGCGGAAGATGAACAGGAATAGCGAGAACCAATGAGAGACTAGCTGGAGGTGTCTGGACGGGCAAATTTAACTCTCATTTCCCACCAGGAAGAGGAAATAACCAAAGGCTCAGCATGCCGTGCCGGAACCAGATTAGGGCCTGAAGCCATCCTGCCGTGTTGCGGCCAGCTCACAAGAAAACGAGTTGAAGAAAGGAGCTCAGGGGCACTGTAATTCACAAACCTGCAGAGTTATAAATGACAACTATCGTCCAAAAATATACTGAAGTAAGGCTGCCAAGAGGACTTGAAAGCGGGGCAGAATTGCAGGAAACCGATTTCAGGAGGTAGACTGGAATTGCATTGAAAGCATAGGAAAAGAGGCAGAACGTCCACAATGATGCACTTGGCCAAAAAGGGCGTATGCGTTTTTTCCTGAATATATTCAGGAAAAAACACATACGCCCTTTTTGGCCAACCAAGCAAGCTTGCAAAGGAAATCTGCACTACAATGAAGTCTCACTTCCCCCCGGTCAAAAGGGCCATCTGAAAAAAGTGTAAAATCCAGAAAGGCAGGACAGGCCATGG
The DNA here is from genome assembly GCF_963455315.2 of Globicephala melas. Taxonomy (NCBI): domain Eukaryota; kingdom Metazoa; phylum Chordata; class Mammalia; order Artiodactyla; family Delphinidae; genus Globicephala; species Globicephala melas. The sequence goes on from NW_027207817.1 coordinate 42,944, forward strand.
AGAACTGGGAGCCTTGTTATGCTGATGGGCGGGATGTAAACTGCCAACAGACACTCGGGAGAAGTGTATGGTGTTTCCTGAAACATCTAAAAAACAAAGCAACAGAGCCTAGGGCACTTCCACTTATGGTCCTATAGCTTAGGGAAATTAAAATCAAAAAGACACAGCCACCCCAATGTTTGGGACGCCTCTGTTTACAAGAACCTCGTTTACCGTACAAGTTCAATATCACAGAAAGTGAAAAATGGATAAAGAACTTGTGGTACTTACGTACAATGCAGTATCACTCAGCAGTGAAATCTATGTCATCAGGCCCGTAGCAGCACAATGAGTGGATTCAGGTACGATGATTCTAACTGAAATAAGTCACACAGAGAAAGAAACATCATAAGATATCAGTAATACACGGAATGTAAACTTGGCTACACAGGAACTGAATTACAGAACAGAACAGGGTCTCAAATTTAGAAAACCAACTTATGCTTGTTTAAGGGTAAAGGTGAGTTGGGGTGCTGCATAAAACCAGAGATTGAAATGAGCACAGATAAAGTTCCTTAAGCCAAATATGGAATAGACAAGAGCTACTCCTTGCTCAACGAAATGGACTCAACACCGCATATTAAACGCCTAAGAATGTACCTGACTCTTAAGTATCTTAAAACCTATGGATTGCTATGTCTCCGAAAGAGAATCAAGCATGTGTACAGGGACATAAACGCAGCAGTGATAGGATTGGAGAGGTTCGGTGAGCAAATGAAGACCCTTTGAAGTCATATTGCATGGTACCCATTCCACGGGTTTCAACTACCCAGGTTTAAGGTATTCTTCCTTCAGCTAAAACATGCATGTGGAACCTAGAGTATGATCAACCATGTGATCGGGAGACGTGTTCAAATATGTCTCAGTTTTCGTACCCTGGTACTCGGGTGCAACATTCCAGACGCTTTACTAACACTCTCCCGACTTGGAGAGTCAGTCCCTTTAACCTCCTGTTTGGCCCAGTTTGCAATTTCTGCGGAAGATGAACAGGAATAGCGAGAACCAATGAGAGACTAGCTGGAGGTGTCTGGACGGGCAAATTTAACTCTCATTTCCCACCAGGAAGAGGAAATAACCAAAGGCTCAGCGTGCCGTGCCGGAACCAGATTAGGGCCTGAAGCCATCCTGCGGTGTTGCGGCCAGCTCACAAGAAAGCGAGTTGAAGAAAGGAGCTCAGGGGCACTGTAATTCACAAACCTGCAGAGTTATAAATGACAGCTATCGTCCAAAAATATACTGAAGTAAGGCTGCCAAGAGGACTTGAAAGCGGGGCAGAATTGCAGGAAACCGATTTCAGGAGGTAGACTGGAATTGCATTGAAAGCATAGGAAAAGAGGCAGAACGTCCACAATGATGCACTTGGCCAAAAAGGGCGTATGCGTTTTTTCCTGAATATATTCAGGAAAAAACGCATACGCCCTTTTTGGCCAACCAAGCAAGCTTGCAAAGGAAATCTGCACTACAATGAAGTCTCACTTCCCCCCGGTCAAAAGGGCCATCTGAAAAAAGTGTAAAATCCAGAAAGGCAGGACAGGCCATGGAGAACTGGGAGCCTTGTTATGCTGATGGGCGGGATGTAAACTGCCAACAGACACTCGGGAGAAGTGTATGGTGTTTCCTGAAACATCTAAAAAACAAAGCAACAGAGCCTAGGGCACTTCCACTTATGGTCCTATAGCTTAGGGAAATTAAAATCAAAAAGACACAGCCACCCCAATGTTTGGGACGCCTCTGTTTACAAGAACCTCGTTTACCATACAAGTTCAATATCACAGAAAGTGAAAAATGGATAAAGAACTTGTGGTACTTACGTACAATGCAGTATCACTCAGCAGTGAAATCTATGTCATCAGGCCCGTAGCAGCACAATGAGTGGATTCAGGTACGATGATTCTAACTGAAATAAGTCACACAGAAAAAGAAACATCATAAGATATCAGTAATACACGGAATGTAAACTTGGCTACACAGGAACTGAATTACAGAACAGAACAGGGTCTCAAATTTAGAAAACCAACTTATGCTTGTTTAAGGGTAAAGGTGAGTTGGGGTGCTGCATAAAACCAGAGATTGAAATGAGCATAGATAAAGTTCCTTAAGCCAAATATGGAATAGACAAGAGCTACTCCTTGCTCAACGAAATGGACTCAACACCGCATATTAAACGCCTAAGAATGTACCTGACTCTTAAGTATCTTAAAACCTATGGATTCCTATGTCTCCGAAAGAGAATCAAGCATGTGTACAGGGACATAAACGCAGCAGTGATAGGATTGGAGAGGTTCGGTGAGCAAATGAAGACCCTTTGAAGTCATATTGCATGGTACCCATTCCACGGGTTTCAACTACCCAGGTTTAAGGTATTCTTCCTTCAGCTAAAACATGCATGTGGAACCTAGAGTATGATCAACCATGTGATCGGGAGACGTGTTCAAATATGTCTCAGTTTTCGTACCCTGGTACTCGGGTGCAACATTCCAGACGCTTTACTAACACTCTCCCGACTTGGAGAGTCAGTCCCTTTAACCTCCTGTTTGGCCCAGTTTGCAATTTCTGCAGAAGATGAACAGGAATAGCGAGAACCAATGAGAGACTAGCTGGAGGTGTCTGGACGGGCAAATTTAACTCTCATTTCCCACCAGGAAGAGGAAATAACCAAAGGCTCAGCGTGCCGTGCCGGAACCAGATTAGGGCCTGAAGCCATCCTGCGGTGTTGCGGCCAGCTCACAAGAAAGCGAGTTGAAGAAAGGAGCTCAGGGGCACTGTAATTCACAAACCTGCAGAGTTATAAATGACAGCTATCGTCCAAAAATATACTGAAGTAAGGCTGCCAAGAGGACTTGAAAGCGGGGCAGAATTGCAGGAAACCGATTTCAGGAGGTAGACTGGAATTGCATTGAAAGCATAGGAAAAGAGGCAGAACGTCCACAATGATGCACTTGGCCAAAAAGGGCGTATGCGTTTTTTCCTGAATATATTCAGGAAAAAACGCATACGCCCTTTTTGGCCAACCAAGCAAGCTTGCAAAGGAAATCTGCACTACAATGAAGTCTCACTTCCCCCCGGTCAAAAGGGCCATCTGAAAAAAGTGTAAAATCCAGAAAGGCAGGACAGGCCATGGAGAACTGGGAGCCTTGTTATGCTGATGGGCGGGATGTAAACTGCCAACAGACACTCGGGAGAAGTGTATGGTGTTTCCTGAAACATCTAAAAAACAAAGCAACAGAGCCTAGGGCACTTCCACTTATGGTCCTATAGCTTAGGGAAACTAAAATCAAAAAGACACAGCCACCCCAATGTTTGGGACGCCTCTGTTTACAAGAACCTCGTTTACCGTACAAGTTCAATATCACAGAAAGTGAAAAATGGATAAAGAACTTGTGGTACTTACGTACAATGCAGTATCACTCAGCAGTGAAATCTATGTCATCAGGCCCGTAGCAGCACAATGAGTGGATTCAGGTACGATGATTCTAACTGAAATAAGTCACACAGAAAAAGAAACATCATAAGATATCAGTAATACACGGAATGTAAACTTGGCTACACAGGAACTGAATTACAGAACAGAACAGGGTCTCAAATTTAGAAAACCAACTTATGCTTGTTTAAGGGTAAAGGTGAGTTGGGGTGCTGCATAAAACCAGAGATTGAAATGAGCACAGATAAAGTTCCTTAAGCCAAATATGGAATAGACAAGAGCTACTCCTTGCTCAACGAAATGGACTCAACACCGCATATTAAACGCCTAAGAATGTACCTGACTCTTAAGTATCTTAAAACCTATGGATTGCTATGTCTCCGAAAGAGAATCAAGCATGTGTACAGGGACATAAACGCAGCAGTGATAGGATTGGAGAGGTTCGGTGAGCAAATGAAGACCCTTTGAAGTCATATTGCATGGTACCCATTCCACGGGTTTCAACTACCCAGGTTTAAGGTATTCTTCCTTCAGCTAAAACATGCATGTGGAACCTAGAGTATGATCAACCATGTGATCGGGAGACGTGTTCAAATATGTCTCAGTTTTCGTACCCTGGTACTCGGGTGCAACATTCCAGACGCTTTACTAACACTCTCCCGACTTGGAGAGTCAGTCCCTTTAACCTCCTGTTTGGCCCAGTTTGCAATTTCTGCGGAAGATGAACAGGAATAGCGAGAACCAATGAGAGACTAACTGGAGGTGTCTGGACGGGCAAATTTAACTCTCATTTCCCACCAGGAAGAGGAAATAACCAAAGGCTCAGCGTGCCGTGCCGGAACCAGATTAGGGCCTGAAGCCATCCTGCGGTGTTGCGGCCAGCTCACAAGAAAGCGAGTTGAAGAAAGGAGTTCAGGGGCACTGTAATTCACAAACCTGCAGAGTTATAAATGACAGCTATCGTCCAAAAATATACTGAAGTAAGGCTGCCAAGAGGACTTGAAAGCGGGGCAGAATTGCAGGAAACCGATTTCAGGAGGTAGACTGGAATTGCATTGAAAGCATAGGAAAAGAGGCAGAACGTCCACAATGATGCACTTGGCCAAAAAGGGCGTATGCGTTTTTTCCTGAATATATTCAGGAAAAAACGCATACGCCCTTTTTGGCCAACCAAGCAAGCTTGCAAAGGAAATCTGCACTACAATGAAGTCTCACTTCCCCCCGGTCAAAAGGACCATCTGAAAAAAGTGTAAAATCCAGAAAGGCAGGACAGGCCATGGAGAACTGGGAGCCTTGTTATGCTGATGGGCGGGATGTAAACTGCCAACAGACACTCGGGAGAAGTGTATGGTGTTTCCTGAAACATCTAAAAAACAAAGCAACAGAGCCTAGGGCACTTCCACTTATGGTCCTATAGCTTAGGGAAATTAAAATCAAAAAGACACAGCCACCCCAATGTTTGGGACGCCTCTGTTTACAAGAACCTCGTTTACCGTACAAGTTCAATATCACAGAAAGTGAAAAATGGATAAAGAACTTGTGGTACTTACGTACAATGCAGTATCACTCAGCAGTGAAATCTATGTCATCAGGCCCGTAGCAGCACAATGAGTGGATTCAGGTACGATGATTCTAACTGAAATAAGTCACACAGAAAAAGAAACATCATAAGATATCAGTAATACACGGAATGTAAACTTGGCTACACAGGAACTGAATTACAGAACAGAACAGGGTCTCAAATTTAGAAAACCAACTTATGCTTGTTTAAGGGTAAAGGTGAGTTGGGGTGCTGCATAAAACCAGAGATTGAAATGAGCACAGATAAAGTTCCTTAAGCCAAATATGGAATAGACAAGAGCTACTCCTTGCTCAACGAAATGGACTCAACACCGCATATTAAACGCCTAAGAATGTACCTGACTCTTAAGTATCTTAAAACCGATGGATTGCTATGTCTCCGAAAGAGAATCAAGCATGTTTACAGGGACATAAACGCAGCAGTGATAGGATTGGAGAGGTTCGGTGAGCAAATGAAGAGCCTTTGAAGTCATATTGCATGGTACCCATTCCACGGGTTTCAACTACCCAGGTTTAAGGTATTCTTCCTTCAGCTAAAACATGCATGTGGAACCTAGAGTATGATCAACCATGTGATCGGGAGACGTGTTCAAATATGTCTCAGTTTTCGTACCCTGGTACTCGGGTGCAACATTCCAGACGCTTTACTAACACTCTCCCGACTTGGAGAGTCAGTCCCTTTAACCTCCTGTTTGGCCCAGTTTGCAATTTCTGCGGAAGATGAACAGGAATAGCGAGAACCAATGAGAGACTAGCTGGAGGTGTCTGGACGGGCAAATTTAACTCTCATTTCCCACCAGGAAGAGGAAATAACCAAAGGCTCAGCGTGCCGTGCCGGAACCAGATTAGGGCCTGAAGCCATCCTGCGGTGTTGCGGCCAGCTCACAAGAAAACGAGTTGAAGAAAGGAGCTCAGGGGCACTGTAATTCACAAACCTGCAGAGTTATAAATGACAGCTATCGTCCAAAAATATACTGAAGTAAGGCTGCCAAGAGGACTTGAAAGCGGGGCAGAATTGCAGGAAACCGATTTCAGGAGGTAGACTGGAATTGCATTGAAAGCATAGGAAAAGAGGCAGAACGTCCACAATGATGCACTTGGCCAAAAAGGGCGTATGCGTTTTTTCCTGAATATATTCAGGAAAAAACGCATACGCCCTTTTTGGCCAACCAAGCAAGCTTGCAAAGGAAATCTGCACTACAATGAAGTCTCACTTCCCCCCGGTCAAAAGGGCCATCTGAAAAAAGTGTAAAATCCAGAAAGGCAGGACAGGCCATGGAGAACTGGGAGCCTCGTTATGCTGATGGGCGGGATGTAAACTGCCAACAGACACTCGGGAGAAGTGTATGGTGTTTCCTGAAACATCTAAAAAACAAAGCAACAGAGCCTAGGCCACTTCCACTTATGGTCCTATAGCTTAGGGAAATTAAAATCAAAAAGACACAGCCACCCCAATGTTTGGGACGCCTCTGTTTACAAGAACCTCGTTTACCGTACAAGTTCAATATCACAGAAAGTGAAAAATGGATAAAGAACTTGTGGTACTTACGTACAATGCAGTATCACTCAGCAGTGAAATCTATGTCATCAGGCCCGTAGCAGCACAATGAGTGGATTCAGGTACGATGATTCTAACTGAAATAAGTCACACAGAAAAAGAAACATCATAAGATATCAGTAATACACGGAATGTAAACTTGGCTACACAGGAACTGAATTACAGAACAGAACAGGGTCTCAAATTTAGAAAACCAACTTATGCTTGTTTAAGGGTAAAGGTGAGTTGGGGTGCTGCATAAAACCAGAGATTGAAATGAGCACAGATAAAGTTCCTTAAGCCAAATATGGAATAGACAAGAGCTACTCCTTGCTCAACGAAATGGACTCAACACCGCATATTAAACGCCTAAGAATGTACCTGACTCTTAAGTATCTTAAAACCTATGGATTGCTATGTCTCCGAAAGAGAATCAAGCATGTGTACAGGGACATAAACGCAGCAGTGATAGGATTGGAGAGGTTCGGTGAGCAAATGAAGACCCTTTGAAGTCATATTGCATGGTACCCATTCCACGGGTTTCAACTACCCATGTTTAAGGTATTCTTCCTTCAGCCAAAACATGCATGTGGAACCTAGAGTATGATCAACCATGTGATCGGGAGACGTGTTCAAATATGTCTCAGTTTTCGTACCCTGGTACTCGGGTGCAACATTCCAGACGCTTTACTAACACTCTCCCGACTTGGAGAGTCAGTCCCTTTAACCTCCTGTTTGGCCCAGTTTGCAATTTCTGCGGAAGATGAACAGGAATAGCGAGAACCAATGAGAGACTAGCTGGAGGTGTCTGGACGGGCAAATTTAACTCTCATTTCCCACCAGGAAGAGGAAATAACCAAAGGCTCAGCATGCCGTGCCGGAACCAGATTAGGGCCTGAAGCCATCCTGCCGTGTTGCGGCCAGCTCACAAGAAAACGAGTTGAAGAAAGGAGCTCAGGGGCACTGTAATTCACAAACCTGCAGAGTTATAAATGACAACTATCGTCCAAAAATATACTGAAGTAAGGCTGCCAAGAGGACTTGAAAGCGGGGCAGAATTGCAGGAAACCGATTTCAGGAGGTAGACTGGAATTGCATTGAAAGCATAGGAAAAGAGGCAGAACGTCCACAATGATGCACTTGGCCAAAAAGGGCGTATGCGTTTTTTCCTGAATATATTCAGGAAAAAACACATACGCCCTTTTTGGCCAACCAAGCAAGCTTGCAAAGGAAATCTGCACTACAATGAAGTCTCACTTCCCCCCGGTCAAAAGGGCCATCTGAAAAAAGTGTAAAATCCAGAAAGGCAGGACAGGCCATGGAGAACTGGGAGCCTTGTTATGCTGATGGGCGGGATGTAAACTGCCAACAGACACTTGGGAGAAGTGTATGGTGTTTCCTGAAACATCTAAAAAACAAAGCAACAGAGCCTAGGGCACTTCCACTTATGGTCCTATAGCTTAGGGAAATTAAAATCAAAAAGACACAGCCACCCCAATGTTTGGGACGCCTCTGTTTACAAGAACCTCGTTTACCGTACAAGTTCAATATCACAGAAAGTGAAAAATGGATAAAGAACTTGTGGTACTTACGTACAATGCAGTATCATTCAGCAGTGAAATCTATGTCATCAGGCCCGTAGCAGCACAATGAGTGGATTCAGGTACGATGATTCTAACTGAAATAAGTCACACAGAGAAAGAAACATCATAAGATATCAGTAATACACGGAATGTAAACTTGGCTACACAGGAACTGAATTACAGAACAGAACAGGGTCTCAAATTTAGAAAACCAACTTATGCTTGTTTAAGGGTAAAGGTGAGTTGGGGTGCTGCATAAAACCAGAGATTGAAATGAGCACAGATAAAGTTCCTTAAGCCAAATATGGAATAGACAAGAGCTACTCCTTGCTCAACGAAATGGACTCAACACCGCATATTAAACGCCTAAGAATGTACCTGACTCTTAAGTATCTTAAAACCTATGGATTGCTATGTCTCCGAAAGAGAATCAAGCATGTGTACAGGGACATAAACGCAGCAGTGATAGGATTGGAGAGGTTCGGTGAGCAAATGAAGACCCTTTGAAGTCATATTGCATGGTACCCATTCCACGGGTTTCAACTACCCAGGTTTAAGGTATTCTTCCTTCAGCTAAAACATGCATGTGGAACCTAGAGTATGATCAACCATGTGATCGGGAGACGTGTTCAAATATGTCTCAGTTTTCGTACCCTGGTACTCGGGTGCAACATTCCAGACGCTTTACTAACACTCTCCCGACTTGGAGAGTCAGTCCCTTTAACCTCCTGTTTGGCCCAGTTTGCAATTTCTGCGGAAGATGAACAGGAATAGCGAGAACCAATGAGAGACTAGCTGGAGGTGTCTGGACGGGCAAATTTAACTCTCATTTCCCACCAGGAAGAGGAAATAACCAAAGGCTCAGCGTGCCGTGCCGGAACCAGATTAGGGCCTGAAGCCATCCTGCGGTGTTGCGGCCAGCTCACAAGAAAGCGAGTTGAAGAAAGGAGCTCAGGGGCACTGTAATTCACAAACCTGCAGAGTTATAAATGACAGCTATCGTCCAAAAATATACTGAAGTAAGGCTGCCAAGAGGACTTGAAAGCGGGGCAGAATTGCAGGAAACCGATTTCAGGAGGTAGACTGGAATTGCATTGAAAGCATAGGAAAAGAGGCAGAACGTCCACAATGATGCACTTGGCCAAAAAGGGCGTATGCGTTTTTTCCTGAATATATTCAGGAAAAAACGCATACGCCCTTTTTGGCCAACCAAGCAAGCTTGCAAAGGAAATCTGCACTACAATGAAGTCTCACTTCCCCCCGGTCAAAAGGGCCATCTGAAAAAAGTGTAAAATCCAGAAAGGCAGGACAGGCCATGGAGAACTGGGAGCCTTGTTATGCTGATGGGCGGGATGTAAACTGCCAACAGACACTCGGGAGAAGTGTATGGTGTTTCCTGAAACATCTAAAAAACAAAGCAACAGAGCCTAGGGCACTTCCACTTATGGTCCTATAGCTTAGGGAAATTAAAATCAAAAAGACACAGCCACCCCAATGTTTGGGACGCCTCTGTTTACAAGAACCTCGTTTACCGTACAAGTTCAATATCACAGAAAGTGAAAAATGGATAAAGAACTTGTGGTACTTACGTACAATGCAGTATCACTCAGCAGTGAAATCTATGTCATCAGGCCCGTAGCAGCACAATGAGTGGATTCAGGTACGATGATTCTAACTGAAATAAGTCACACAGAAAAAGAAACATCATAAGATATCAGTAATACACGGAATGTAAACTTGGCTACACAGGAACTGAATTACAGAACAGAACAGGGTCTCAAATTTAGAAAACCAACTTATGCTTGTTTAAGGGTAAAGGTGAGTTGGGGTGCTGCATAAAACCAGAGATTGAAATGAGCACAGATAAAGTTCCTTAAGCCAAATATGGAATAGACAAGAGCTACTCCTTGCTCAACGAAATGGACTCAACACCGCATATTAAACGCCTAAGAATGTACCTGACTCTTAAGTATCTTAAAACCGATGGATTGCTATGTCTCCGAAAGAGAATCAAGCATGTGTACAGGGACATAAACGCAGCAGTGATAGGATTGGAGAGGTTCGGTGAGCAAATGAAGAGCCTTTGAAGTCATATTGCATGGTACCCATTCCACGGGTTTCAACTACCCAGGTTTAAGGTATTCTTCCTTCAGCTAAAACATGCATGTGGAACCTAGAGTATGATCAACCATGTGATCGGGAGACGTGTTCAAATATGTCTCAGTTTTCGTACCCTGGTACTCGGGTGCAACATTCCAGACGCTTTACTAACACTCTCCCGACTTGGAGAGTCAGTCCCTTTAACCTCCTGTTTGGCCCAGTTTGCAATTTCTGCGGAAGATGAACAGGAATAGCGAGAACCAATGAGAGACTAGCTGGAGGTGTCTGGACGGGCAAATTTAACTCTCATTTCCCACCAGGAAGAGGAAATAACCAAAGGCTCAGCGTGCCGTGCCGGAACCAGATTAGGGCCTGAAGCCATCCTGCGGTGTTGCGGCCAGCTCACAAGAAAACGAGTTGAAGAAAGGAGCTCAGGGGCACTGTAATTCACAAACCTGCAGAGTTATAAATGACAGCTATCGTCCAAAAATATACTGAAGTAAGGCTGCCAAGAGGACTTGAAAGCGGGGCAGAATTGCAGGAAACCGATTTCAGGAGGTAGACTGGAATTGCATTGAAAGCATAGGAAAAGAGGCAGAACGTCCACAATGATGCACTTGGCCAAAAAGGGCGTATGCGTTTTTTCCTGAATATATTCAGGAAAAAACGCATACGCCCTTTTTGGCCAACCAAGCAAGCTTGCAAAGGAAATCTGCACTACAATGAAGTCTCACTTCCCCCCGGTCAAAAGGGCCATCTGAAAAAAGTGTAAAATCCAGAAAGGCAGGACAGGCCATGGAGAACTGGGAGCCTTGTTATGCTGATGGGCGGGATGTAAACTGCCAACAGACACTCGGGAGAAGTGTATGGTGTTTCCTGAAACATCTAAAAAACAAAGCAACAGAGCCTAGGCCACTTCCACTTATGGTCCTATAGCTTAGGGAAATTAAAATCAAAAAGACACAGCCACCCCAATGTTTGGGACGCCTCTGTTTACAAGAACCTCGTTTACCGTACAAGTTCAATATCACAGAAAGTGAAAAATGGATAAAGAACTTGTGGTACTTACGTACAATGCAGTATCACTCAGCAGTGAAATCTATGTCATCAGGCCCGTAGCAGCACAATGAGTGGATTCAGGTACGATGATTCTAACTGAAATAAGTCACACAGAAAAAGAAACATCATAAGATATCAGTAATACACGGAATGTAAACTTGGCTACACAGGAACTGAATTACAGAACAGAACAGGGTCTCAAATTTAGAAAACCAACTTATGCTTGTTTAAGGGTAAAGGTGAGTTGGGGTGCTGCATAAAACCAGAGATTGAAATGAGCACAGATAAAGTTCCTTAAGCCAAATATGGAATAGACAAGAGCTACTCCTTGCTCAACGAAATGGACTCAACACCGCATATTAAACGCCTAAGAATGTACCTGACTCTTAAGTATCTTAAAACCTATGGATTGCTATGTCTCCGAAAGAGAATCAAGCATGTGTACAGGGACATAAACGCAGCAGTGATAGGATTGGAGAGGTTCGGTGAGCAAATGAAGACCCTTTGAAGTCATATTGCATGGTACCCATTCCACGGGTTTCAACTACCCAGGTTTAAGGTATTCTTCCTTCAGCCAAAACATGCATGTGGAACCTAGAGTATGATCAACCATGTGATCGGGAGACGTGTTCAAATATGTCTCAGTTTTCGTACCCTGGTACTCGGGTGCAACATTCCAGACGCTTTACTAACACTCTCCCGACTTGGAGAGTCAGTCCCTTTAACCTCCTGTTTGGCCCAGTTTGCAATTTCTGCGGAAGATGAACAGGAATAGCGAGAACCAATGAGAGACTAGCTGGAGGTGTCTGGACGGGCAAATTTAACTCTCATTTCCCACCAGGAAGAGGAAATAACCAAAGGCTCAGCATGCCGTGCCGGAACCAGATTAGGGCCTGAAGCCATCCTGCCGTGTTGCGGCCAGCTCACAAGAAAACGAGTTGAAGAAAGGAGCTCAGGGGCACTGTAATTCACAAACCTGCAGAGTTATAAATGTCAACTATCGTCCAAAAATATACTGAAGTAAGGCTGCCAAGAGGACTTGAAAGCGGGGCAGAATTGCAGGAAACCGATTTCAGGAGGTAGACTGGAATTGCATTGAAAGCATAGGAAAAGAGGCAGAACGTCCACAATGATGCACTTGGCCAAAAAGGGCGTATGCGTTTTTTCCTGAATATATTCAGGAAAAAACACATACGCCCTTTTTGGCCAACCAAGCAAGCTTGCAAAGGAAATCTGCACTACAATGAAGTCTCACTTCCCCCCGGTCAAAAGGGCCATCTGAAAAAAGTGTAAAATCCAGAAAGGCAGGACAGGCCATGGAGAACTGGGAGCCTTGTTATGCTGATGGGCGGGATGTAAACTGCCAACAGACACTCGGGAGAAGTGTATGGTGTTTCCTGAAACATCTAAAAAACAAAGCAACAGAGCCTAGGGCACTTCCACTTATGGTCCTATAGCTTAGGGAAATTAAAATCAAAAAGACACAGCCACCCCAATGTTTGGGACGCCTCTGTTTACAAGAACCTCGTTTACCGTACAAGTTCAATATCACAGAAAGTGAAAAATGGATAAAGAACTTGTGGTACTTACGTACAATGCAGTATCACTCAGCAGTGAAATCTATGTCATCAGGCCCGTAGCAGCACAATGAGTGGATTCAGGTACGATGATTCTAACTGAAATAAGTCACACAGAGAAAGAAACATCATAAGATATCAGTAATACACGGAATGTAAACTTGGCTACACAGGAACTGAATTACAGAACAGAACAGGGTCTCAAATTTAGAAAACCAACTTATGCTTGTTTAAGGGTAAAGGTGAGTTGGGGTGCTGCATAAAACCAGAGATTGAAATGAGCACAGATAAAGTTCCTTAAGCCAAATATGGAATAGACAAGAGCTACTCCTTGCTCAACGAAATGGACTCAACACCGCATATTAAACGCCTAAGAATGTACCTGACTCTTAAGTATCTTAAAACCTATGGATTGCTATGTCTCCGAAAGAGAATCAAGCATGTGTACAGGGACATAAACGCAGCAGTGATAGGATTGGAGAGGTTCGGTGAGCAAATGAAGACCCTTTGAAGTCATATTGCATGGTACCCATTCCACGGGTTTCAACTACCCAGGTTTAAGGTATTCTTCCTTCAGCTAAAACATGCATGTGGAACCTAGAGTATGATCAACCATGTGATCGGGAGACGTGTTCAAATATGTCTCAGTTTTCGTACCCTGGTACTCGGGTGCAACATTCCAGACGCTTTACTAACACTCTCCCGACTTGGAGAGTCAGTCCCTTTAACCTCCTGTTTGGCCCAGTTTGCAATTTCTGCGGAAGATGAACAGGAATAGCGAGAACCAATGAGAGACTAGCTGGAGGTGTCTGGACGGGCAAATTTAACTCTCATTTCCCACCAGGAAGAGGAAATAACCAAAGGCTCAGCGTGCCGTGCCGGAACCAGATTAGGGCCTGAAGCCATCCTGCGGTGTTGCGGCCAGCTCACAAGAAAGCGAGTTGAAGAAAGGAGCTCAGGGGCACTGTAATTCACAAACCTGCAGAGTTATAAATGACAGCTATCGTCCAAAAATATACTGAAGTAAGGCTGCCAAGAGGACTTGAAAGCGGGGCAGAATTGCAGGAAACCGATTTCAGGAGGTAGACTGGAATTGCATTGAAAGCATAGGAAAAGAGGCAGAACGTCCACAATGATGCACTTGGCCAAAAAGGGCGTATGCGTTTTTTCCTGAATATATTCAGGAAAAAACGCATACGCCCTTTTTGGCCAACCAAGCAAGCTTGCAAAGGAAATCTGCACTACAATGAAGTCTCCCTTCCCCCCGGTCAAAAGGGCCATCTGAAAAAAGTGTAAAATCCAGAAAGGCAGGACAGGCCATGGAGAACTGGGAGCCTTGTTATGCTGATGGGCGGGATGTAAACTGCCAACAGACACTCGGGAGAAGTGTATGGTGTTTCCTGAAACATCTAAAAAACAAAGCAACAGAGCCTAGGGCACTTCCACTTATGGTCCTATAGCTTAGGGAAATTAAAATCAAAAAGACACAGCCACCCCAATGTTTGGGACGCCTCTGTTTACAAGAACCTCGTTTACCGTACAAGTTCAATATCACAGAAAGTGAAAAATGGATAAAGAACTTGTGGTACTTACGTACAATGCAGTATCACTCAGCAGTGAAATCTATGTCATCAGGCCCGTAGCAGCACAATGAGTGGATTCAGGTACGATGATTCTAACTGAAATAAGTCACACAGAAAAAGAAACATCATAAGATATCAGTAATACACGGAATGTAAACTTGGCTACACAGGAACTGAATTACAGAACAGAACAGGGTCTCAAATTTAGAAAACCAACTTATGCTTGTTTAAGGGTAAAGGTGAGTTGGGGTGCTGCATAAAACCAGAGATTGAAATGAGCACAGATAAAGTTCCTTAAGCCAAATATGGAATAGACAAGAGCTACTCCTTGCTCAACGAAATGGACTCAACACCGCATATTAAACGCCTAAGAATGTACCTGACTCTTAAGTATCTTAAAACCTATGGATTGCTATGTCTCCGAAAGAGAATCAAGCATGTGTACAGGGACATAAACGCAGCAGTGATAGGATTGGAGAGGTTCGGTGAGCAAATGAAGACCCTTTGAAGTCATATTGCATGGTACCCATTCCACGGGTTTCAACTACCCAGGTTTAAGGTATTCTTCCTTCAGCCAAAACATGCATGTGGAACCTAGAGTATGATCAACCATGTGATCGGGAGACGTGTTCAAATATGTCTCAGTTTTCGTACCCTGGTACTCGGGTGCAACATTCCAGACGCTTTACTAACACTCTCCCGACTTGGAGAGTCAGTCCCTTTAACCTCCTGTTTGGCCCAGTTTGCAATTTCTGCGGAAGATGAACAGGAATAGCGAGAACCAATGAGAGACTAGCTGGAGGTGTCTGGACGGGCAAATTTAACTCTCATTTCCCACCAGGAAGAGGAAATAACCAAAGGCTCAGCGTGCCGTGCCGGAACCAGATTAGGGCCTGAAGCCATCCTGCCGTGTTGCGGCCAGCTCACAAGAAAACGAGTTGAAGAAAGGAGCTCAGGGGCACTGTAATTCACAAACCTGCAGAGTTATAAATGACAACTATCGTCCAAAAATATACTGAAGTAAGGCTGCCAAGAGGACTTGAAAGCGGGGCAGAATTGCAGGAAACCGATTTCAGGAGGTAGACTGGAATTGCATTGAAAGCATAGGAAAAGAGGCAGAACGTCCACAATGATGCACTTGGCCAAAAAGGGCGTATGCGTTTTTTCCTGAATATATTCAGGAAAAAACGCATACGCCCTTTTTGGCCAACCAAGCAAGCTTGCAAAGGAAATCTGCACTACAATGAAGTCTCACTTCCCCCCGGTCAAAAGGGCCATCTGAAAAAAGTGTAAAATCCAGAAAGGCAGGACAGGCCATGGAGAACTGGGAGCCTTGTTATGCTGATGGGCGGGATGTAAACTGCCAACAGACACTCGGGAGAAGTGTATGGTGTTTCCTGAAACATCTAAAAAACAAAGCAACAGAGCCTAGGGCACTTCCACTTATGGTCCTATAGCTTAGGGAAATTAAAATCAAAAAGACACAGCCACCCCAATGTTTGGGACGCCTCTGTTTACAAGAACCTCGTTTACCGTACAAGTTCAATATCACAGAAAGTGAAAAATGGATAAAGAACTTGTGGTACTTACGTACAATGCAGTATCACTCAGCAGTGAAATCTATGTCATCAGGCCCGTAGCAGCACAATGAGTGGATTCAGGTACGATGATTCTAACTGAAATAAGTCACACAGAAAAAGAAACATCATAAGATATCAGTAATACACGGAATGTAAACTTGGCTACACAGGAACTGAATTACAGAACAGAACAGGGTCTCAAATTTAGAAAACCAACTTATGCTTGTTTAAGGGTAAAGGTGAGTTGGGGTGCTGCATAAAACCAGAGATTGAAATGAGCACAGATAAAGTTCCTTAAGCCAAATATGGAATAGACAAGAGCTACTCCTTGCTCAACGAAATGGACTCAACACCGCATATTAAACGCCTAAGAATGTACCTGACTCTTAAGTATCTTAAAACCTATGGATTGCTATGTCTCCGAAAGAGAATCAAGCATGTGTACAGGGACATAAACGCAGCAGTGATAGGATTGGAGAGGTTCGGTGAGCAAATGAAGACCCTTTGAAGTCATATTGCATGGTACCCATTCCACGGGTTTCAACTACCCAGGTTTAAGGTATTCTTCCTTCAGCCAAAACATGCATGTGGAACCTAGAGTATGATCAACCATGTGATCGGGAGACGTGTTCAAATATGTCTCAGTTTTCGTACCCTGGTACTCGGGTGCAACATTCCAGACGCTTTACTAACACTCTCCCGACTTGGAGAGTCAGTCCCTTTAACCTCCTGTTTGGCCCAGTTTGCAATTTCTGCGGAAGATGAACAGGAATAGCGAGAACCAATGAGAGACTAGCTGGAGGTGTCTGGACGGGCAAATTTAACTCTCATTTCCCACCAGGAAGAGGAAATAACCAAAGGCTCAGCATGCCGTGCCGGAACCAGATTAGGGCCTGAAGCCATCCTGCCGTGTTGCGGCCAGCTCACAAGAAAACGAGTTGAAGAAAGGAGCTCAGGGGCACTGTAATTCACAAACCTGCAGAGTTATAAATGACAACTATCGTCCAAAAATATACTGAAGTAAGGCTGCCAAGAGGACTTGAAAGCGGGGCAGAATTGCAGGAAACCGATTTCAGGAGGTAGACTGGAATTGCATTGAAAGCATAGGAAAAGAGGCAGAACGTCCACAATGATGCACTTGGCCAAAAAGGGCGTATGCGTTTTTTCCTGAATATATTCAGGAAAAAACACATACGCCCTTTTTGGCCAACCAAGCAAGCTTGCAAAGGAAATCTGCACTACAATGAAGTCTCACTTCCCCCCGGTCAAAAGGGCCATCTGAAAAAAGTGTAAAATCCAGAAAGGCAGGACAGGCCATGGAGAACTGGGAGCCTTGTTATGCTGATGGGCGGGATGTAAACTGCCAACAGACACTCGGGAGAAGTGTATGGTGTTTCCTGAAACATCTAAAAAACAAAGCAACAGAGCCTAGGGCACTTCCACTTATGGTCCTATAGCTTAGGGAAATTAAAATCAAAAAGACACAGCCACCCCAATGTTTGGGACGCCTCTGTTTACAAGAACCTCGTTTACCGTACAAGTTCAATATCACAGAAAGTGAAAAATGGATAAAGAACTTGTGGTACTTACGTACAATGCAGTATCACTCAGCAGTGAAATCTATGTCATCAGGCCCGTAGCAGCACAATGAGTGGATTCAGGTACGATGATTCTAACTGAAATAAGTCACACAGAGAAAGAAACATCATAAGATATCAGTAATACACGGAATGTAAACTTGGCTACACAGGAACTGAATTACAGAACAGAACAGGGTCTCAAATTTAGAAAACCAACTTATGCTTGTTTAAGGGTAAAGGTGAGTTGGGGTGCTGCATAAAACCAGAGATTGAAATGAGCACAGATAAAGTTCCTTAAGCCAAATATGGAATAGACAAGAGCTACTCCTTGCTCAACGAAATGGACTCAACACCGCATATTAAACGCCTAAGAATGTACCTGACTCTTAAGTATCTTAAAACCTATGGATTGCTATGTCTCCGAAAGAGAATCAAGCATGTGTACAGGGACATAAACGCAGCAGTGATAGGATTGGAGAGGTTCGGTGAGCAAATGAAGACCCTTTGAAGTCATATTGCATGGTACCCATTCCACGGGTTTCAACTACCCAGGTTTAAGGTATTCTTCCTTCAGCTAAAACATGCATGTGGAACCTAGAGTATGATCAACCATGTGATCGGGAGACGTGTTCAAATATGTCTCAGTTTTCGTACCCTGGTACTCGGGTGCAACATTCCAGACGCTTTACTAACACTCTCCCGACTTGGAGAGTCAGTCCCTTTAACCTCCTGTTTGGCCCAGTTTGCAATTTCTGCGGAAGATGAACAGGAATAGCGAGAACCAATGAGAGACTAGCTGGAGGTGTCTGGACGGGCAAATTTAACTCTCATTTCCCACCAGGAAGAGGAAATAACCAAAGGCTCAGCGTGCCGTGCCGGAACCAGATTAGGGCCTGAAGCCATCCTGCGGTGTTGCGGCCAGCTCACAAGAAAGCGAGTTGAAGAAAGGAGCTCAGGGGCACTGTAATTCACAAACCTGCAGAGTTATAAATGACAGCTATCGTCCAAAAATATACTGAAGTAAGGCTGCCAAGAGGACTTGAAAGCGGGGCAGAATTGCAGGAAACCGATTTCAGGAGGTAGACTGGAATTGCATTGAAAGCATAGGAAAAGAGGCAGAACGTCCACAATGATGCACTTGGCCAAAAAGGGCGTATGCGTTTTTTCCTGAATATATTCAGGAAAAAACGCATACGCCCTTTTTGGCCAACCAAGCAAGCTTGCAAAGGAAATCTGCACTACAATGAAGTCTCACTTCCCCCCGGTCAAAAGGGCCATCTGAAAAAAGTGTAAAATCCAGAAAGGCAGGACAGGCCATGGAGAACTGGGAGCCTTGTTATGCTGATGGGCGGGATGTAAACTGCCAACAGACACTCGGGAGAAGTGTATGGTGTTTCCTGAAACATCTAAAAAACAAAGCAACAGAGCCTAGGGCACTTCCACTTATGGTCCTATAGCTTAGGGAAATTAAAATCAAAAAGACACAGCCACCCCAATGTTTGGGACGCCTCTGTTTACAAGAACCTCGTTTACCGTACAAGTTCAATATCACAGAAAGTGAAAAATGGATAAAGAACTTGTGGTACTTACGTACAATGCAGTATCACTCAGCAGTGAAATCTATGTCATCAGGCCCGTAGCAGCACAATGAGTGGATTCAGGTACGATGATTCTAACTGAAATAAGTCACACAGAAAAAGAAACATCATAAGATATCAGTAATACACGGAATGTAAACTTGGCTACACAGGAACTGAATTACAGAACAGAACAGGGTCTCAAATTTAGAAAACCAACTTATGCTTGTTTAAGGGTAAAGGTGAGTTGGGGTGCTGCATAAAACCAGAGATTGAAATGAGCACAGATAAAGTTCCTTAAGCCAAATATGGAATAGACAAGAGCTACTCCTTGCTCAACGAAATGGACTCAACACCGCATATTAAACGCCTAAGAATGTACCTGACTCTTAAGTATCTTAAAACCTATGGATTGCTATGTCTCCGAAAGAGAATCAAGCATGTGTACAGGGACATAAACGCAGCAGTGATAGGATTGGAGAGTTTCGGTGAGCAAATGAAGACCCTTTGAAGTCATATTGCATGGTACCCATTCCACGGGTTTCAACTACCCAGGTTTAAGGTATTCTTCCTTCAGCCAAAACATGCATGTGGAACCTAGAGTATGATCAACCATGTGATCGGGAGACGTGTTCAAATATGTCTCAGTTTTCGTACCCTGGTACTCGGGTGCAACATTCCAGACGCTTTACTAACACTCTCCCGACTTGGAGAGTCAGTCCCTTTAACCTCCTGTTTGGCCCAGTTTGCAATTTCTGCGGAAGATGAACAGGAATAGCGAGAACCAATGAGAGACTAGCTGGAGGTGTCTGGACGGGCAAATTTAACTCTCATTTCCCACCAGGAAGAGGAAATAACCAAAGGCTCAGCATGCCGTGCCGGAACCAGATTAGGGCCTGAAGCCATCCTGCCGTGTTGCGGCCAGCTCACAAGAAAACGAGTTGAAGAAAGGAGCTCAGGGGCACTGTAATTCACAAACCTGCAGAGTTATAAATGACAACTATCGTCCAAAAATATACTGAAGTAAGGCTGCCAAGAGGACTTGAAAGCGGGGCAGAATTGCAGGAAACCGATTTCAGGAGGTAGACTGGAATTGCATTGAAAGCATAGGAAAAGAGGCAGAACGTCCACAATGATGCACTTGGCCAAAAAGGGCGTATGCGTTTTTTCCTGAATATATTCAGGAAAAAACACATACGCCCTTTTTGGCCAACCAAGCAAGCTTGCAAAGGAAATCTGCACTACAATGAAGTCTCACTTCCCCCCGGTCAAAAGGGCCATCTGAAAAAAGTGTAAAATCCAGAAAGGCAGGACAGGCCATGGAGAACTGGGAGCCTTGTTATGCTGATGGGCGGGATGTAAACTGCCAACAGACACTCGGGAGAAGTGTATGGTGTTTCCTGAAACATCTAAAAAACAAAGCAACAGAGCCTAGGGCACTTCCACTTATGGTCCTATAGCTTAGGGAAATTAAAATCAAAAAGACACAGCCACCCCAATGTTTGGGACGCCTCTGTTTACAAGAACCTCGTTTACCGTACAAGTTCAATATCACAGAAAGTGAAAAATGGATAAAGAACTTGTGGTACTTACGTACAATGCAGTATCACTCAGCAGTGAAATCTATGTCATCAGGCCCGTAGCAGCACAATGAGTGGATTCAGGTACGATGATTCTAACTGAAATAAGTCACACAGAGAAAGAAACATCATAAGATATCAGTAATACACGGAATGTAAACTTGGCTACACAGGAACTGAATTACAGAACAGAACAGGGTCTCAAATTTAGAAAACCAACTTATGCTTGTTTAAGGGTAAAGGTGAGTTGGGGTGCTGCATAAAACCAGAGATTGAAATGAGCACAGATAAAGTTCCTTAAGCCAAATATGGAATAGACAAGAGCTACTCCTTGCTCAACGAAATGGACTCAACACCGCATATTAAACGCCTAAGAATGTACCTGACTCTTAAGTATCTTAAAACCTATGGATTGCTATGTCTCCGAAAGAGAATCAAGCATGTGTACAGGGACATAAACGCAGCAGTGATAGGATTGGAGAGGTTCGGTGAGCAAATGAAGACCCTTTGAAGTCATATTGCATGGTACCCATTCCACGGGTTTCAACTACCCAGGTTTAAGGTATTCTTCCTTCAGCTAAAACATGCATGTGGAACCTAGAGTATGATCAACCATGTGATCGGGAGACGTGTTCAAATATGTCTCAGTTTTCGTACCCTGGTACTCGGGTGCAACATTCCAGACGCTTTACTAACACTCTCCCGACTTGGAGAGTCAGTCCCTTTAACCTCCTGTTTGGCCCAGTTTGCAATTTCTGCGGAAGATGAACAGGAATAGCGAGAACCAATGAGAGACTAGCTGGAGGTGTCTGGACGGGCAAATTTAACTCTCATTTCCCACCAGGAAGAGGAAATAACCAAAGGCTCAGCGTGCCGTGCCGGAACCAGATTAGGGCCTGAAGCCATCCTGCGGTGTTGCGGCCAGCTCACAAGAAAGCGAGTTGAAGAAAGGAGCTCAGGGGCACTGTAATTCACAAACCTGCAGAGTTATAAATGACAGCTATCGTCCAAAAATATACTGAAGTAAGGCTGCCAAGAGGACTTGAAAGCGGGGCAGAATTGCAGGAAACCGATTTCAGGAGGTAGACTGGAATTGCATTGAAAGCATAGGAAAAGAGGCAGAACGTCCACAATGATGCACTTGGCCAAAAAGGGCGTATGCGTTTTTTCCTGAATATATTCAGGAAAAAACGCATACGCCCTTTTTGGCCAACCAAGCAAGCTTGCAAAGGAAATCTGCACTACAATGAAGTCTCACTTCCCCCCGGTCAAAAGGGCCATCTGAAAAAAGTGTAAAATCCAGAAAGGCAGGACAGGCCATGGAGAACTGGGAGCCTTGTTATGCTGATGGGCGGGATGTAAACTGCCAACAGACACTCGGGAGAAGTGTATGGTGTTTCCTGAAACATCTAAAAAACAAAGCAACAGAGCCTAGGGCACTTCCACTTATGGTCCTATAGCTTAGGGAAATTAAAATCAAAAAGACACAGCCACCCCAATGTTTGGGACGCCTCTGTTTACAAGAACCTCGTTTACCATACAAGTTCAATATCACAGAAAGTGAAAAATGGATAAAGAACTTGTGGTACTTATGTACAATGCAGTATCACTCAGCAGTGAAATCTATGTCATCAGGCCCGTAGCAGCACAATGAGTGGATTCAGGTACGATGATTCTAACTGAAATAAGTCACACAGAAAAAGAAACATCATAAGATATCAGTAATACACGGAATGTAAACTTGGCTACACAAGAACTGAATTACAGAACAGAACAGGGTCTCAAATTTAGAAAACCAACTTATGCTTGTTTAAGGGTAAAGGTGAGTTGGGGTGCTGCATAAAACCAGAGATTGAAATGAGCATAGATAAAGTTCCTTAAGCCAAATATGGAATAGACAAGAGCTACTCCTTGCTCAACGAAATGGACTCAACACCGCATATTAAACGCCTAAGAATGTACCTGACTCTTAAGTATCTTAAAACCTATGGATTCCTATGTCTCCGAAAGAGAATCAAGCATGTGTACAGGGACATAAACGCAGCAGTGATAGGATTGGAGAGGTTCGGTGAGCAAATGAAGACCCTTTGAAGTCATATTGCATGGTACCCATTCCACGGGTTTCAACTACCCAGGTTTAAGGTATTCTTCCTTCAGCTAAAACATGCATGTGGAACCTAGAGTATGATCAACCATGTGATCGGGAGACGTGTTCAAATATGTCTCAGTTTTCGTACCCTGGTACTCGGGTGCAACATTCCAGACGCTTTACTAACACTCTCCCGACTTGGAGAGTCAGTCCCTTTAACCTCCTGTTTGGCCCAGTTTGCAATTTCTGCAGAAGATGAACAGGAATAGCGAGAACCAATGAGAGACTAGCTGGAGGTGTCTGGACGGGCAAATTTAACTCTCATTTCCCACCAGGAAGAGGAAATAACCAAAGGCTCAGCGTGCCGTGCCGGAACCAGATTAGGGCCTGAAGCCATCCTGCGGTGTTGCGGCCAGCTCACAAGAAAGCGAGTTGAAGAAAGGAGCTCAGGGGCACTGTAATTCACAAACCTGCAGAGTTATAAATGACAGCTATCGTCCAAAAATATACTGAAGTAAGGCTGCCAAGAGGAGTTGAAAGCGGGGCAGAATTGCAGGAAACCGATTTCAGGAGGTAGACTGGAATTGCATTGAAAGCATAGGAAAAGAGGCAGAACGTCCACAATGATGCACTTGGCCAAAAAGGGCGTATGCGTTTTTTCCTGAATATATTCAGGAAAAAACGCATACGCCCTTTTTGGCCAACCAAGCAAGCTTGCAAAGGAAATCTGCACTACAATGAAGTCTCACTTCCCCCCGGTCAAAAGGGCCATCTGAAAAAAGTGTAAAATCCAGAAAGGCAGGACAGGCCATGGAGAACTGGGAGCCTTGTTATGCTGATGGGCGGGATGTAAACTGCCAACAGACACTCGGGAGAAGTGTATGGTGTTTCCTGAAACATCTAAAAAACAAAGCAACAGAGCCTAGGGCACTTCCACTTATGGTCCTATAGCTTAGGGAAACTAAAATCAAAAAGACACAGCCACCCCAATGTTTGGGACGCCTCTGTTTACAAGAACCTCGTTTACCGTACAAGTTCAATATCACAGAAAGTGAAAAATGGATAAAGAACTTGTGGTACTTACGTACAATGCAGTATCACTCAGCAGTGAAATCTATGTCATCAGGCCCGTAGCAGCACAATGAGTGGATTCAGGTACGATGATTCTAACTGAAATAAGTCACACAGAAAAAGAAACATCATAAGATATCAGTAATACACGGAATGTAAACTTGGCTACACAGGAACTGAATTACAGAACAGAACAGGGTCTCAAATTTAGAAAACCAACTTATGCTTGTTTAAGGGTAAAGGTGAGTTGGGGTGCTGCATAAAACCAGAGATTGAAATGAGCACAGATAAAGTTCCTTAAGCCAAATATGGAATAGACAAGAGCTACTCCTTGCTCAACGAAATGGACTCAACACCGCATATTAAACGCCTAAGAATGTACCTGACTCTTAAGTATCTTAAAACCTATGGATTGCTATGTCTCCGAAAGAGAATCAAGCATGTGTACAGGGACATAAACGCAGCAGTGATAGGATTGGAGAGGTTCGGTGAGCAAATGAAGACCCTTTGAAGTCATATTGCATGGTACCCATTCCACGGGTTTCAACTACCCAGGTTTAAGGTATTCTTCCTTCAGCTAAAACATGCATGTGGAACCTAGAGTATGATCAACCATGTGATCGGGAGACGTGTTCAAATATGTCTCAGTTTTCGTACCCTGGTACTCGGGTGCAACATTCCAGACGCTTTACTAACACTCTCCCGACTTGGAGAGTCAGTCCCTTTAACCTCCTGTTTGGCCCAGTTTGCAATTTCTGCGGAAGATGAACAGGAATAGCGAGAACCAATGAGAGACTAACTGGAGGTGTCTGGACGGGCAAATTTAACTCTCATTTCCCACCAGGAAGAGGAAATAACCAAAGGCTCAGCGTGCCGTGCCGGAACCAGATTAGGGCCTGAAGCCATCCTGCGGTGTTGCGGCCAGCTCACAAGAAAGCGAGTTGAAGAAAGGAGTTCAGGGGCACTGTAATTCACAAACCTGCAGAGTTATAAATGACAGCTATCGTCCAAAAATATACTGAAGTAAGGCTGCCAAGAGGACTTGAAAGCGGGGCAGAATTGCAGGAAACCGATTTCAGGAGGTAGACTGGAATTGCATTGAAAGCATAGGAAAAGAGGCAGAACGTCCACAATGATGCACTTGGCCAAAAAGGGCGTATGCGTTTTTTCCTGAATATATTCAGGAAAAAACGCATACGCCCTTTTTGGCCAACCAAGCAAGCTTGCAAAGGAAATCTGCACTACAATGAAGTCTCACTTCCCCCCGGTCAAAAGGACCATCTGAAAAAAGTGTAAAATCCAGAAAGGCAGGACAGGCCATGGAGAACTGGGAGCCTTGTTATGCTGATGGGCGGGATGTAAACTGCCAACAGACACTCGGGAGAAGTGTATGGTGTTTCCTGAAACATCTAAAAAACAAAGCAACAGAGCCTAGGGCACTTCCACTTATGGTCCTATAGCTTAGGGAAATTAAAATCAAAAAGACACAGCCACCCCAATGTTTGGGACGCCTCTGTTTACAAGAACCTCGTTTACCGTACAAGTTCAATATCACAGAAAGTGAAAAATGGATAAAGAACTTGTGGTACTTACGTACAATGCAGTATCACTCAGCAGTGAAATCTATGTCATCAGGCCCGTAGCAGCACAATGAGTGGATTCAGGTACGATGATTCTAACTGAAATAAGTCACACAGAAAAAGAAACATCATAAGATATCAGTAATACACGGAATGTAAACTTGGCTACACAGGAACTGAATTACAGAACAGAACAGGGTCTCAAATTTAGAAAACCAACTTATGCTTGTTTAAGGGTAAAGGTGAGTTGGGGTGCTGCATAAAACCAGAGATTGAAATGAGCACAGATAAAGTTCCTTAAGCCAAATATGGAATAGACAAGAGCTACTCCTTGCTCAACGAAATGGACTCAACACCGCATATTAAACGCCTAAGAATGTACCTGACTCTTAAGTATCTTAAAACCGATGGATTGCTATGTCTCCGAAAGAGAATCAAGCATGTTTACAGGGACATAAACGCAGCAGTGATAGGATTGGAGAGGTTCGGTGAGCAAATGAAGAGCCTTTGAAGTCATATTGCATGGTACCCATTCCACGGGTTTCAACTACCCAGGTTTAAGGTATTCTTCCTTCAGCTAAAACATGCATGTGGAACCTAGAGTATGATCAACCATGTGATCGGGAGACGTGTTCAAATATGTCTCAGTTTTCGTACCCTGGTACTCGGGTGCAACATTCCAGACGCTTTACTAACACTCTCCCGACTTGGAGAGTCAGTCCCTTTAACCTCCTGTTTGGCCCAGTTTGCAATTTCTGCGGAAGATGAACAGGAATAGCGAGAACCAATGAGAGACTAGCTGGAGGTGTCTGGACGGGCAAATTTAACTCTCATTTCCCACCAGGAAGAGGAAATAACCAAAGGCTCAGCGTGCCGTGCCGGAACCAGATTAGGGCCTGAAGCCATCCTGCGGTGTTGCGGCCAGCTCACAAGAAAACGAGTTGAAGAAAGGAGCTCAGGGGCACTGTAATTCACAAACCTGCAGAGTTATAAATGACAGCTATCGTCCAAAAATATACTGAAGTAAGGCTGCCAAGAGGACTTGAAAGCGGGGCAGAATTGCAGGAAACCGATTTCAGGATGTAGACTGGAATTGCATTGAAAGCATAGGAAAAGAGGCAGAACGTCCACAATGATGCACTTGGCCAAAAAGGGCGTATGCGTTTTTTCCTGAATATATTCAGGAAAAAACGCATACGCCCTTTTTGGCCAACCAAGCAAGCTTGCAAAGGAAATCTGCACTACAATGAAGTCTCACTTCCCCCCGGTCAAAAGGGCCATCTGAAAAAAGTGTAAAATCCAGAAAGGCAGGACAGGCCATGGAGAACTGGGAGCCTTGTTATGCTGATGGGCGGGATGTAAACTGCCAACAGACACTCGGGAGAAGTGTATGGTGTTTCCTGAAACATCTAAAAAACAAAGCAACAGAGCCTAGGCCACTTCCACTTATGGTCCTATAGCTTAGGGAAATTAAAATCAAAAAGACACAGCCACCCCAATGTTTGGGACGCCTCTGTTTACAAGAACCTCGTTTACCGTACAAGTTCAATATCACAGAAAGTGAAAAATGGATAAAGAACTTGTGGTACTTACGTACAATGCAGTATCACTCAGCAGTGAAATCTATGTCATCAGGCCCGTAGCAGCACAATGAGTGGATTCAGGTACGATGATTCTAACTGAAATAAGTCACACAGAAAAAGAAACATCATAAGATATCAGTAATACACGGAATGTAAACTTGGCTACACAGGAACTGAATTACAGAACAGAACAGGGTCTCAAATTTAGAAAACCAACTTATGCTTGTTTAAGGGTAAAGGTGAGTTGGGGTGCTGCATAAAACCAGAGATTGAAATGAGCACAGATAAAGTTCCTTAAGCCAAATATGGAATAGACAAGAGCTACTCCTTGCTCAACGAAATGGACTCAACACCGCATATTAAACGCCTAAGAATGTACCTGACTCTTAAGTATCTTAAAACCTATGGATTGCTATGTCTCCGAAAGAGAATCAAGCATGTGTACAGGGACATAAACGCAGCAGTGATAGGATTGGAGAGGTTCGGTGAGCAAATGAAGACCCTTTGAAGTCATATTGCATGGTACCCATTCCACGGGTTTCAACTACCCATGTTTAAGGTATTCTTCCTTCAGCCAAAACATGCATGTGGAACCTAGAGTATGATCAACCATGTGATCGGGAGACGTGTTCAAATATGTCTCAGTTTTCGTACCCTGGTACTCGGGTGCAACATTCCAGACGCTTTACTAACACTCTCCCGACTTGGAGAGTCAGTCCCTTTAACCTCCTGTTTGGCCCAGTTTGCAATTTCTGCGGAAGATGAACAGGAATAGCGAGAACCAATGAGAGACTAGCTGGAGGTGTCTGGACGGGCAAATTTAACTCTCATTTCCCACCAGGAAGAGGAAATAACCAAAGGCTCAGCATGCCGTGCCGGAACCAGATTAGGGCCTGAAGCCATCCTGCCGTGTTGCGGCCAGCTCACAAGAAAACGAGTTGAAGAAAGGAGCTCAGGGGCACTGTAATTCACAAACCTGCAGAGTTATAAATGACAACTATCGTCCAAAAATATACTGAAGTAAGGCTGCCAAGAGGACTTGAAAGCGGGGCAGAATTGCAGGAAACCGATTTCAGGAGGTAGACTGGAATTGCATTGAAAGCATAGGAAAAGAGGCAGAACGTCCACAATGATGCACTTGGCCAAAAAGGGCGTATGCGTTTTTTCCTGAATATATTCAGGAAAAAACACATACGCCCTTTTTGGCCAACCAAGCAAGCTTGCAAAGGAAATCTGCACTACAATGAAGTCTCACTTCCCCCCGGTCAAAAGGGCCATCTGAAAAAAGTGTAAAATCCAGAAAGGCAGGACAGGCCATGGAGAACTGGGAGCCTTGTTATGCTGATGGGCGGGATGTAAACTGCCAACAGACACTCGGGAGAAGTGTATGGTGTTTCCTGAAACATCTAAAAAACAAAGCAACAGAGCCTAGGGCACTTCCACTTATGGTCCTATAGCTTAGGGAAATTAAAATCAAAAAGACACAGCCACCCCAATGTTTGGGACGCCTCTGTTTACAAGAACCTCGTTTACCGTACAAGTTCAATATCACAGAAAGTGAAAAATGGATAAAGAACTTGTGGTACTTACGTACAATGCAGTATCACTCAGCAGTGAAATCTATGTCATCAGGCCCGTAGCAGCACAATGAGTGGATTCAGGTACGATGATTCTAACTGAAATAAGTCACACAGAAAAAGAAACATCATAAGATATCAGTAATACACGGAATGTAAACTTGGCTACACAGGAACTGAATTACAGAACAGAACAGGGTCTCAAATTTAGAAAACCAACTTATGCTTGTTTAAGGGTAAAGGTGAGTTGGGGTGCTGCATAAAACCAGAGATTGAAATGAGCACAGATAAAGTTCCTTAAGCCAAATATGGAATAGACAAGAGCTACTCCTTGCTCAACGAAATGGACTCAACACCGCATATTAAACGCCTAAGAATGTACCTGACTCTTAAGTATCTTAAAACCTATGGATTGCTATGTCTCCGAAAGAGAATCAAGCATGTGTACAGGGACATAAACGCAGCAGTGATAGGATTGGAGAGGTTCGGTGAGCAAATGAAGACCCTTTGAAGTCATATTGCATGGTACCCATTCCACGGGTTTCAACTACCCAGGTTTAAGGTATTCTTCCTTCAGCCAAAACATGCATGTGGAACCTAGAGTATGATCAACCATGTGATCGGGAGACGTGTTCAAATATGTCTCAGTTTTCGTACCCTGGTACTCGGGTGCAACATTCCAGACGCTTTACTAACACTCTCCCGACTTGGAGAGTCAGTCCCTTTAACCTCCTGTTTGGCCCAGTTTGCAATTTCTGCGGAAGATGAACAGGAATAGCGAGAACCAATGAGAGACTAGCTGGAGGTGTCTGGACGGGCAAATTTAACTCTCATTTCCCACCAGGAAGAGGAAATAACCAAAGGCTCAGCGTGCCGTGCCGGAACCAGATTAGGGCCTGAAGCCATCCTGCCGTGTTGCGGCCAGCTCACAAGAAAACGAGTTGAAGAAAGGAGCTCAGGGGCACTGTAATTCACAAACCTGCAGAGTTATAAATGACAACTATCGTCCAAAAATATACTGAAGTAAGGCTGCCAAGAGGACTTGAAAGCGGGGCAGAATTGCAGGAAACCGATTTCAGGAGGTAGACTGGAATTGCATTGAAAGCATAGGAAAAGAGGCAGAACGTCCACAATGATGCACTTGGCCAAAAAGGGCGTATGCGTTTTTTCCTGAATATATTCAGGAAAAAACACATACGCCCTTTTTGGCCAACCAAGCAAGCTTGCAAAGGAAATCTGCACTACAATGAAGTCTCACTTCCCCCCGGTCAAAAGGGCCATCTGAAAAAAGTGTAAAATCCAGAAAGGCAGGACAGGCCATGGAGAACTGGGAGCCTTGTTATGCTGATGGGCGGGATGTAAACTGCCAACAGACACTCGGGAGAAGTGTATGGTGTTTCCTGAAACATCTAAAAAACAAAGCAACAGAGCCTAGGGCACTTCCACTTATGGTCCTATAGCTTAGGGAAATTAAAATCAAAAAGACACAGCCACCCCAATGTTTGGGACGCCTCTGTTTACAAGAACCTCGTTTACCGTACAAGTTCAATATCACAGAAAGTGAAAAATGGATAAAGAACTTGTGGTACTTACGTACAATGCAGTATCACTCAGCAGTGAAATCTATGTCATCAGGCCCGTAGCAGCACAATGAGTGGATTCAGGTACGATGATTCTAACTGAAATAAGTCACACAGAGAAAGAAACATCATAAGATATCAGTAATACACGGAATGTAAACTTGGCTACACAGGAACTGAATTACAGAACAGAACAGGGTCTCAAATTTAGAAAACCAACTTATGCTTGTTTAAGGGTAAAGGTGAGTTGGGGTGCTGCATAAAACCAGAGATTGAAATGAGCACAGATAAAGTTCCTTAAGCCAAATATGGAATAGACAAGAGCTACTCCTTGCTCAACGAAATGGACTCAACACCGCATATTAAACGCCTAAGAATGTACCTGACTCTTAAGTATCTTAAAACCTATGGATTGCTATGTCTCCGAAAGAGAATCAAGCATGTGTACAGGGACATAAACGCAGCAGTGATAGGATTGGAGAGGTTCGGTGAGCAAATGAAGACCCTTTGAAGTCATATTGCATGGTACCCATTCCACGGGTTTCAACTACCCAGGTTTAAGGTATTCTTCCTTCAGCTAAAACATGCATGTGGAACCTAGAGTATGATCAACCATGTGATCGGGAGACGTGTTCAAATATGTCTCAGTTTTCGTACCCTGGTACTCGGGTGCAACATTCCAGACGCTTTACTAACACTCTCCCGACTTGGAGAGTCAGTCCCTTTAACCTCCTGTTTGGCCCAGTTTGCAATTTCTGCGGAAGATGAACAGGAATAGCGAGAACCAATGAGAGACTAGCTGGAGGTGTCTGGACGGGCAAATTTAACTCTCATTTCCCACCAGGAAGAGGAAATAACCAAAGACTCAGCGTGCCGTGCCGGAACCAGATTAGGGCCTGAAGCCATCCTGCGGTGTTGCGGCCAGCTCACAAGAAAGCGAGTTGAAGAAAGGAGCTCAGGGGCACTGTAATTCACAAACCTGCAGAGTTATAAATGACAGCTATCGTCCAAAAATATACTGAAGTAAGGCTGCCAAGAGGACTTGAAAGCGGGGCAGAATTGCAGGAAACCGATTTCAGGAGGTAGACTGGAATTGCATTGAAAGCATAGGAAAAGAGGCAGAACGTCCACAATGATGCACTTGGCCAAAAAGGGCGTATGCGTTTTTTCCTGAATATATTCAGGAAAAAACGCATACGCCCTTTTTGGCCAACCAAGCAAGCTTGCAAAGGAAATCTGCACTACAATGAAGTCTCACTTCCCCCCGGTCAAAAGGGCCATCTGAAAAAAGTGTAAAATCCAGAAAGGCAGGACAGGCCATGGAGAACTGGGAGCCTTGTTATGCTGATGGGCGGGATGTAAACTGCCAACAGACACTCGGGAGAAGTGTATGGTGTTTCCTGAAACATCTAAAAAACAAAGCAACAGAGCCTAGGGCACTTCCACTTATGGTCCTATAGCTTAGGGAAATTAAAATCAAAAAGACACAGCCACCCCAATGTTTGGGACGCCTCTGTTTACAAGAACCTCGTTTACCGTACAAGTTCAATATCACAGAAAGTGAAAAATGGATAAAGAACTTGTGGTACTTACGTACAATGCAGTATCACTCAGCAGTGAAATCTATGTCATCAGGCCCGTAGCAGCACAATGAGTGGATTCAGGTACGATGATTCTAACTGAAATAAGTCACACAGAAAAAGAAACATCATAAGATATCAGTAATACACGGAATGTAAACTTGGCTACACAGGAACTGAATTACAGAACAGAACAGGGTCTCAAATTTAGAAAACCAACTTATGCTTGTTTAAGGGTAAAGGTGAGTTGGGGTGCTGCATAAAACCAGAGATTGAAATGAGCACAGATAAAGTTCCTTAAGCCAAATATGGAATAGACAAGAGCTACTCCTTGCTCAACGAAATGGACTCAACACCGCATATTAAACGCCTAAGAATGTACCTGACTCTTAAGTATCTTAAAACCTATGGATTGCTATGTCTCCGAAAGAGAATCAAGCATGTGTACAGGGACATAAACGCAGCAGTGATAGGATTGGAGAGGTTCGGTGAGCAAATGAAGACCCTTTGAAGTCATATTGCATGGTACCCATTCCACGGGTTTCAACTACCCAGGTTTAAGGTATTCTTCCTTCAGCCAAAACATGCATGTGGAACCTAGAGTATGATCAACCATGTGATCGGGAGACGTGTTCAAATATGTCTCAGTTTTCGTACCCTGGTACTCGGGTGCAACATTCCAGACGCTTTACTAACACTCTCCCCACTTGGAGAGTCAGTCCCTTTAACCTCCTGTTTGGCCCAGTTTGCAATTTCTGCGGAAGATGAACAGGAATAGCGAGAACCAATGAGAGACTAGCTGGAGGTGTCTGGACGGGCAAATTTAACTCTCATTTCCCACCAGGAAGAGGAAATAACCAAAGGCTCAGCGTGCCGTGCCGGAACCAGATTAGGGCCTGAAGCCATCCTGCGGTGTTGCGGCCAGCTCACAAGAAAGCGAGTTGAAGAAAGGAGCTCAGGGGCACTGTAATTCACAAACCTGCAGAGTTATAAATGACAGCTATCGTCCAAAAATATACTGAAGTAAGGCTGCCAAGAGGACTTGAAAGCGGGGCAGAATTGCAGGAAACCGATTTCAGGAGGTAGACTGGAATTGCATTGAAAGCATAGGAAAAGAGGCAGAACGTCCACAATGATGCACTTGGCCAAAAAGGGCGTATGCGTTTTTTCCTGAATATATTCAGGAAAAAACGCATACGCCCTTTTTGGCCAACCAAGCAAGCTTGCAAAGGAAATCTGCACTACAATGAAGTCTCACTTCCCCCCGGTCAAAAGGGCCATCTGAAAAAAGTGTAAAATCCAGAAAGGCAGGACAGGCCATGGAGAACTGGGAGCCTTGTTATGCTGATGGGCGGGATGTAAACTGCCAACAGACACTCGGGAGAAGTGTATGGTGTTTCCTGAAACATCTAAAAAACAAAGCAACAGAGCCTAGGCCACTTCCACTTATGGTCCTATAGCTTAGGGAAATTAAAATCAAAAAGACACAGCCACCCCAATGTTTGGGACGCCTCTGTTTACAAGAACCTCGTTTACCGTACAAGTTCAATATCACAGAAAGTGAAAAATGGATAAAGAACTTGTGGTACTTACGTACAATGCAGTATCACTCAGCAGTGAAATCTATGTCATCAGGCCCGTAGCAGCACAATGAGTGGATTCAGGTACGATGATTCTAACTGAAATAAGTCACACAGAAAAAGAAACATCATAAGATATCAGTAATACACGGAATGTAAACTTGGCTACACAGGAACTGAATTACAGAACAGAACAGGGTCTCAAATTTAGAAAACCAACTTATGCTTGTTTAAGGGTAAAGGTGAGTTGGGGTGCTGCATAAAACCAGAGATTGAAATGAGCACAGATAAAGTTCCTTAAGCCAAATATGGAATAGACAAGAGCTACTCCTTGCTCAACGAAATGGACTCAACACCGCATATTAAACGCCTAAGAATGTACCTGACTCTTAAGTATCTTAAAACCTATGGATTGCTATGTCTCCGAAAGAGAATCAAGCATGTGTACAGGGACATAAACGCAGCAGTGATAGGATTGGAGAGGTTCGGTGAGCAAATGAAGACCCTTTGAAGTCATATTGCATGGTACCCATTCCACGGGTTTCAACTACCCAGGTTTAAGGTATTCTTCCTTCAGCTAAAACATGCATGTGGAACCTAGAGTATGATCAACCATGTGATCGGGAGACGTGTTCAAATATGTCTCAGTTTTCGTACCCTGGTACTCGGGTGCAACATTCCAGACGCTTTACTAACACTCTCCCGACTTGGAGAGTCAGTCCCTTTAACCTCCTGTTTGGCCCAGTTTGCAATTTCTGCGGAAGATGAACAGGAATAGCGAGAACCAATGAGAGACTAGCTGGAGGTGTCTGGACGGGCAAATTTAACTCTCATTTCCCACCAGGAAGAGGAAATAACCAAAGGCTCAGCGTGCCGTGCCGGAACCAGATTAGGGCCTGAAGCCATCCTGCGGTGTTGCGGCCAGCTCACAAGAAAACGAGTTGAAGAAAGGAGCTCAGGGGCACTGTAATTCACAAACCTGCAGAGTTATAAATGACAACTATCGTCCAAAAATATACTGAAGTAAGGCTGCCAAGAGGACTTGAAAGCGGGGCAGAATTGCAGGAAACCGATTTCAGGAGGTAGACTGGAATTGCATTGAAAGCATAGGAAAAGAGGCAGAACGTCCACAATGATGCACTTGGCCAAAAAGGGCGTATGCGTTTTTTCCTGAATATATTCAGGAAAAAACGCATACGCCCTTTTTGGCCAACCAAGCAAGCTTGCAAAGGAAATCTGCACTACAATGAAGTCTCACTTCCCCCCGGTCAAAAGGGCCATCTGAAAAAAGTGTAAAATCCAGAAAGGCAGGACAGGCCATGGAGAACTGGGAGCCTTGTTATGCTGATGGGCGGGATGTAAACTGCCAACAGACACTCGGGAGAAGTGTATGGTGTTTCCTGAAACATCTAAAAAACAAAGCAACAGAGCCTAGGCCACTTCCACTTATGGTCCTATAGCTTAGGGAAATTAAAATCAAAAAGACACAGCCACCCCAATGTTTGGGACGCCTCTGTTTACAAGAACCTCGTTTACCGTACAAGTTCAATATCACAGAAAGTGAAAAATGGATAAAGAACTTGTGGTACTTACGTACAATGCAGTATCACTCAGCAGTGAAATCTATGTCATCAGGCCCGTAGCAGCACAATGAGTGGATTCAGGTACGATGATTCTAACTGAAATAAGTCACACAGAAAAAGAAACATCATAAGATATCAGTAATACACGGAATGTAAACTTGGCTACACAGGAACTGAATTACAGAACAGAACAGGGTCTCAAATTTAGAAAACCAACTTATGCTTGTTTAAGGGTAAAGGTGAGTTGGGGTGCTGCATAAAACCAGAGATTGAAATGAGCACAGATAAAGTTCCTTAAGCCAAATATGGAATAGACAAGAGCTACTCCTTGCTCAACGAAATGGACTCAACACCGCATATTAAACGCCTAAGAATGTACCTGACTCTTAAGTATCTTAAAACCTATGGATTGCTATGTCTCCGAAAGAGAATCAAGCATGTGTACAGGGACATAAACGCAGCAGTGATAGGATTGGAGAGGTTCGGTGAGCAAATGAAGACCCTTTGAAGTCATATTGCATGGTACCCATTCCACGGGTTTCAACTACCCAGGTTTAAGGTATTCTTCCTTCAGCTAAAACATGCATGTGGAACCTAGAGTATGATCAACCATGTGATCGGGAGACGTGTTCAAATATGTCTCAGTTTTCGTACCCTGGTACTCGGGTGCAACATTCCAGACGCTTTACTAACACTCTCCCCACTTGGAGAGTCAGTCCCTTTAACCTCCTGTTTGGCCCAGTTTGCAATTTCTGCGGAAGATGAACAGGAATAGCGAGAACCAATGAGAGACTAGCTGGAGGTGTCTGGACGGGCAAATTTAACTCTCATTTCCCACCAGGAAGAGGAAATAACCAAAGGCTCAGCGTGCCGTGCCGGAACCAGATTAGGGCCTGAAGCCATCCTGCGGTGTTGCGGCCAGCTCACAAGAAAACGAGTTGAAGAAAGGAGCTCAGGGGCACTGTAATTCACAAACCTGCAGAGTTATAAATGACAACTATCGTCCAAAAATATACTGAAGTAAGGCTGCCAAGAGGACTTGAAAGCGGGGCAGAATTGCAGGAAACCGATTTCAGGAGGTAGACTGGAATTGCATTGAAAGCATAGGAAAAGAGGCAGAACGTCCACAATGATGCACTTGGCCAAAAAGGGCGTATGCGTTTTTTCCTGAATATATTCAGGAAAAAACGCATACGCCCTTTTTGGCCAACCAAGCAAGCTTGCAAAGGAAATCTGCACTACAATGAAGTCTCACTTCCCCCCGGTCAAAAGGGCCATCTGAAAAAAGTGTAAAATCCAGAAAGGCAGGACAGGCCATGGAGAACTGGGAGCCTTGTTATGCTGATGGGCGGGATGTAAACTGCCAACAGACACTCGGGAGAAGTGTATGGTGTTTCCTGAAACATCTAAAAAACAAAGCAACAGAGCCTAGGCCACTTCCACTTATGGTCCTATAGCTTAGGGAAATTAAAATCAAAAAGACACAGCCACCCCAATGTTTGGGACGCCTCTGTTTACAAGAACCTCGTTTACCGTACAAGTTCAATATCACAGAAAGTGAAAAATGGATAAAGAACTTGTGGTACTTACGTACAATGCAGTATCACTCAGCAGTGAAATCTATGTCATCAGGCCCGTAGCAGCACAATGAGTGGATTCAGGTACGATGATTCTAACTGAAATAAGTCACACAGAAAAAGAAACATCATAAGATATCAGTAATACACGGAATGTAAACTTGGCTACACAGGAACTGAATTACAGAACAGAACAGGGTCTCAAATTTAGAAAACCAACTTATGCTTGTTTAAGGGTAAAGGTGAGTTGGGGTGCTGCATAAAACCAGAGATTGAAATGAGCACAGATAAAGTTCCTTAAGCCAAATATGGAATAGACAAGAGCTACTCCTTGCTCAACGAAATGGACTCAACACCGCATATTAAACGCCTAAGAATGTACCTGACTCTTAAGTATCTTAAAACCTATGGATTGCTATGTCTCCGAAAGAGAATCAAGCATGTGTACAGGGACATAAACGCAGCAGTGATAGGATTGGAGAGGTTCGGTGAGCAAATGAAGAGCCTTTGAAGTCATATTGCATGGTACCCATTCCACGGGTTTCAACTACCCAGGTTTAAGGTATTCTTCCTTCAGCTAAAACATGCATGTGGAACCTAGAGTATGATCAACCATGTGATCGGGAGACGTGTTCAAATATGTCTCAGTTTTCGTACCCTGGTACTCGGGTGCAACATTCCAGACGCTTTACTAACACTCTCCCCACTTGGAGAGTCAGTCCCTTTAACCTCCTGTTTGGCCCAGTTTGCAATTTCTGCGGAAGATGAACAGGAATAGCGAGAACCAATGAGAGACTAGCTGGAGGTGTCTGGACGGGCAAATTTAACTCTCATTTCCCACCAGGAAGAGGAAATAACCAAAGGCTCAGCGTGCCGTGCCGGAACCAGATTAGGGCCTGAAGCCATCCTGCGGTGTTGCGGCCAGCTCACAAGAAAACGAGTTGAAGAAAGGAGCTCAGGGGCACTGTAATTCACAAACCTGCAGAGTTATAAATGACAACTATCGTCCAAAAATATACTGAAGTAAGGCTGCCAAGAGGACTTGAAAGCGGGGCAGAATTGCAGGAAACCGATTTCAGGAGGTAGACTGGAATTGCATTGAAAGCATAGGAAAAGAGGCAGAACGTCCACAATGATGCACTTGGCCAAAAAGGGCGTATGCGTTTTTTCCTGAATATATTCAGGAAAAAACGCATACGCCCTTTTTGGCCAACCAAGCAAGCTTGCAAAGGAAATCTGCACTACAATGAAGTCTCACTTCACCCCGGTCAAAAGGGCCATCTGAAAAAAGTGTAAAATCCAGAAAGGCAGGACAGGCCATGGAGAACTGGGAGCCTTGTTATGCTGATGGGCGGGATGTAAACTGCCAACAGACACTCGGGAGAAGTGTATGGTGTTTCCTGAAACATCTAAAAAACAAAGCAACAGAGCCTAGGCCACTTCCACTTATGGTCCTATAGCTTAGGGAAATTAAAATCAAAAAGACACAGCCACCCCAATGTTTGGGATGCCTCTGTTTACAAGAACCTCGTTTACCGTACAAGTTCAATATCACAGAAAGTGAAAAATGGATAAAGAACTTGTGGTACTTACGTACAATGCAGTATCACTCAGCAGTGAAATCTATGTCATCAGGCCCGTAGCAGCACAATGAGTGGATTCAGGTACGATGATTCTAACTGAAATAAGTCACACAGAAAAAGAAACATCATAAGATATCAGTAATACACGGAATGTAAACTTGGCTACACAGGAACTGAATTACAGAACAGAACAGGGTCTCAAATTTAGAAAACCAACTTATGCTTGTTTAAGGGTAAAGGTGAGTTGGGGTGCTGCATAAAACCAGAGATTGAAATGAGCACAGATAAAGTTCCTTAAGCCAAATATGGAATAGACAAGAGCTACTCCTTGCTCAACGAAATGGACTCAACACCGCATATTAAACGCCTAAGAATGTACCTGACTCTTAAGTATCTTAAAACCTATGGATTGCTATGTCTCCGAAAGAGAATCAAGCATGTGTACAGGGACATAAACGCAGCAGTGATAGGATTGGAGAGGTTCGGTGAGCAAATGAAGAGCCTTTGAAGTCATATTGCATGGTACCCATTCCACGGGTTTCAACTACCCAGGTTTAAGGTATTCTTCCTTCAGCTAAAACATGCATGTGGAACCTAGAGTATGATCAACCATGTGATCGGGAGACGTGTTCAAATATGTCTCAGTT
This sequence comes from Globicephala melas, assembly GCF_963455315.2. Taxonomy (NCBI): domain Eukaryota; kingdom Metazoa; phylum Chordata; class Mammalia; order Artiodactyla; family Delphinidae; genus Globicephala; species Globicephala melas. Next base: position 81,771 of record NW_027207817.1, read on the forward strand.
TTCGTACCCTGGTACTCGGGTGCAACATTCCAGATGCTTTACTAACACTCTCCCGACTTGGAGAGTCAGTCCCTTTAACCTCCTGTTTGGCCCAGTTTGCAATTTCTGCGGAAGATGAACAGGAATAGCGAGAACCAATGAGAGACTAGCTGGAGGTGTCTGGACGGGCAAATTTAACTCTCATTTCCCACCAGGAAGAGGAAATAACCAAAGGCTCAGCGTGCCGTGCCGGAACCAGATTAGGGCCTGAAGCCATCCTGCGGTGTTGCGGCCAGCTCACAAGAAAACGAGTTGAAGAAAGGAGCTCAGGGGCACTGTAATTCACAAACCTGCAGAGTTATAAATGACAACTATCGTCCAAAAATATACTGAAGTAAGGCTGCCAAGAGGACTTGAAAGCGGGGCAGAATTGCAGGAAACCGATTTCAGGAGGTAGACTGGAATTGCATTGAAAGCATAGGAAAAGAGGCAGAACGTCCACAATGATGCACTTGGCCAAAAAGGGCGTATGCGTTTTTTCCTGAATATATTCAGGAAAAAACGCATACGCCCTTTTTGGCCAACCAAGCAAGCTTGCAAAGGAAATCTGCACTACAATGAAGTCTCACTTCCCCCCGGTCAAAAGGGCCATCTGAAAAAAGTGTAAAATCCAGAAAGGCAGGACAGGCCATGGAGAACTGGGAGCCTTGTTATGCTGATGGGCGGGATGTAAATTGCCAACAGACACTCGGGAGAAGTGTATGGTGTTTCCTGAAACATCTAAAAAACAAAGCAACAGAGCCTAGGCCACTTCCACTTATGGTCCTATAGCTTAGGGAAATTAAAATCAAAAAGACACAGCCACCCCAATGTTTGGGACGCCTCTGTTTACAAGAACCTCGTTTACCGTACAAGTTCAATATCACAGAAAGTGAAAAATGGATAAAGAACTTGTGGTACTTACGTACAATGCAGTATCACTCAGCAGTGAAATCTATGTCATCAGGCCCGTAGCAGCACAATGAGTGGATTCAGGTACGATGATTCTAACTGAAATAAGTCACACAGAAAAAGAAACATCATAAGATATCAGTAATACACGGAATGTAAACTTGGCTACACAGGAACTGAATTACAGAACAGAACAGGGTCTCAAATTTAGAAAACCAACTTATGCTTGTTTAAGGGTAAAGGTGAGTTGGGGTGCTGCATAAAACCAGAGATTGAAATGAGCACAGATAAAGTTCCTTAAGCCAAATATGGAATAGACAAGAGCTACTCCTTGCTCAACGAAATGGACTCAACACCGCATATTAAACGCCTAAGAATGTACCTGACTCTTAAGTATCTTAAAACCGATGGATTGCTATGTCTCCGAAAGAGAATCAAGCATGTGTACAGGGACATAAACGCAGCAGTGATAGGATTGGAGAGGTTCGGTGAGCAAATGAAGACCCTTTGAAGTCATATTGCATGGTACCCATTCCACGGGTTTCAACTACCCAGGTTTAAGGTATTCTTCCTTCAGCTAAAACATGCATGTGGAACCTAGAGTATGATCAACCATGTGATCGGGAGACGTGTTCAAATATGTCTCAGTTTTCGTACCCTGGTACTCGGGTGCAACATTCCAGACGCTTTACTAACACTCTCCCCACTTGGAGAGTCAGTCCCTTTAACCTCCTGTTTGGCCCAGTTTGCAATTTCTGCGGAAGATGAACAGGAATAGCGAGAACCAATGAGAGACTAGCTGGAGGTGTCTGGACGGGCAAATTTAACTCTCATTTCCCACCAGGAAGAGGAAATAACCAAAGGCTCAGCGTGACGTGCCGGAACCAGATTAGGGCCTGAAGCCATCCTGCGGTGTTGCGGCCAGCTCACAAGAAAACGAGTTGAAGAAAGGAGCTCAGGGGCACTGTAATTCACAAACCTGCAGAGTTATAAATGACAACTATCGTCCAAAAATATACTGAAGTAAGGCTGCCAAGAGGACTTGAAAGCGGGGCAGAATTGCAGGAAACCGATTTCAGGAGGTAGACTGGAATTGCATTGAAAGCATAGGAAAAGAGGCAGAACGTCCACAATGATGCACTTGGCCAAAAAGGGCGTATGCGTTTTTTCCTGAATATATTCAGGAAAAAACGCATACGCCCTTTTTGGCCAACCAAGCAAGCTTGCAAAGGAAATCTGCACTACAATGAAGTCTCACTTCCCCCCGGTCAAAAGGGCCATCTGAAAAAAGTGTAAAATCCAGAAAGGCAGGACAGGCCATGGAGAACTGCGAGCCTTGTTATGCTGATGGGCGGGATGTAAACTGCCAACAGACACTCGGGAGAAGTGTATGGTGTTTCCTGAAACATCTAAAAAACAAAGCAACAGAGCCTAGGCCACTTCCACTTATGGTCCTATAGCTTAGGGAAATTAAAATCAAAAAGACACAGCCACCCCAATGTTTGGGACGCCTCTGTTTACAAGAACCTCGTTTACCGTACAAGTTCAATATCACAGAAAGTGAAAAATGGATAAAGAACTTGTGGTACTTACGTAC